>NW_027270905.1:1342500-1511862 GCF_040938485.1 Diadema antillarum | reverse complement strand
TATTTTTGGCATGGGCAGCGCCATTAACGCGGTGTCTTAGCCGACCCCCCCCCCCCTCTCCCCCACCCCCTTCCGCGCACGGAATGAAAAAACTGATGCATGGTCGTTTTAGCCAATAGGCGTCTCGTACTGAGTGCGCGAATGCTTGCTTAGTGCGCGAACCCTTGTTACAAGTGCGTGATAAACATGTTGCCCGGGGGTGGGGGAGAGGAGGGGGGGGGGGTCGGCTAAGACACCTCAAAATGAGCTCATGGCTGCGCCCAGTGCCACAAATTGTCTGCTGCCCTCAACGAACCCGAATCGGTCTATAGACCGATTCTGTGACGCGCTATGTGTATTTTTGGCATGGGCAGCGCCATTACTGCGGTGTCTCAGCCGACCCCCCTCCCACTCCCCCACCCCTCTCCCTACATTAGCATGCGCACGGAATGAAAAACTGATGCATGGTTGCTTTAGCCAATAGGCGTCTCGTACTGAGTGCGCGAATGCTTGCTTAGTGCGCGAACCTTTGTTACAGGTGCGCGATAAACATGTTGCCCGTGGGGTGGGGGAGAGGAGGGGGGTCGGCTGGGACACCGCAAAATGAGCTAATGGCTGCGCCCTGTGCCACAAATTGTCTGCTGCCCTCAACGAACCCGAATCGGTCTATAGGGGACTTAATCATACCGTAATTACGTCCTCAGAATACCGATTTTGCCCATGATTAAGGGCCTATTAACTTCTCGACTTAATTACGAAGTTAATTACAGACTTAATTACGACTTCAGAATACCACCCCAGGGAGGCATTTCATGAAGGAACTTGTCGGATAAAATATCTGACAAGTCAATTATATCCGACAAGTTTTGAGAAATTCTTTAGTCTGATTGGCTGATTTCTCTGAACTTGTCGGATATAATTGACTTGTCGGACATTTAATTTTTATCCGACAAGTTCCTTCATGAAATGCCCCCCTAGGAAGGTGAGTCCCAATTCCCAGGCTGGAGAGACCGAATCTGCGTCCTCGAGAGGGTCGCGATGGTATTCCTCGTAACGATGGAGATGGTATACCGGTAGTAGGCCTGTCTGGTTGAGGACGAAATTGGCGGAACAAAATGCCCCAGATAATGCCCAGCTGCCGCATGATAACCATGCTGGTAGTGTGAGACAAAAGGAATATAATGACAATTAAAAAAGATAAAAAAGGGCCAACTATAGGCCTATAATCATATGCGACAAAGGTCGAATAATCTAAAATAATTGGCTTTTTTTGTTTTGCTTGTAATTCAGTGTCGATAAGAAACCGTGGTAGAAGAAGTGCGGGTACTATAAGCCTACCCCTTATTTTCATTGTTACTGTAAAAGTGGATATTTTCGCGAGACTAATTTTTCGCGCTCGGCCGAGTAAGAAGAGTTTCGCGTGTTTTTAATTCCGCGGAATCAAGCCATCAGCTTCTGGAAAACATGGCAAGCAAAAATATTCGCGTGCTTTTATTTTCGCGCTAGTTTCTGGTTGCGCGAAATGCGCAAAAACTTCAACACCGCGAAAATTTCCACTTTTACAGGTATATAGCTCTAGATGAAACCCGGAAGTGGCATCAGAAATATAAACTGGGCTCCGAGCACGTGAGATGATGATTTCGTATCTGCAATGTTTCTAGAAGACTTAATAAGTTAACCAATGTTTTAGAGCTAAATAGGTTTCAGCTGGTCGCCATAGCTGATTCCGCACCAGGCAGGAAATTAAATTTTGTGCTCGGTGTGAGATACTATTAGGGCCTAAAGTTAAACCATGTCTCTTTGTAATACATGTATTAGGACCTTCTGGAAAAGCCCAGTGCTAACAATGAAATGATGCTTGTGGGATACAATATAAGGGTAAACACTTTTATTACAAAATTCAATCATAGGCCTAATTATGGGAATTCAGCGAATGCAGACATACAAGATCAATGAAACACTCACTAAGAGTTTGAGGAAAATCCGACCAGGACTATTTTAGTTCATATGAATGTTCACAGTTTTAATTTGTTATTTCATAAATGCTCTATTACGCTTTTTTGTATTCATTTCATTTCGTCCATTTTCCTTCCAACTAAATGCAATTCCAGCTAAACATAGGCCTACATACTTGTGCAAAATTCATAGGCCCTATCGGGGAGAACCGTGTAATAAATGAAATATACAATAGAAATAAATTGTGACTTTCATAATTGTACCGAAAGCAAAAATTGATGCAAAATTTTGTAGATGATGCAACATTTTTTTTTCTCTCTCTCTTTTCTGTCCCTCTACAACAATGTAAAGGAGATGAACTCTCAGTGACACTGAACCTTTTACCTATAGCTCCTCCAGAATTCAATGGCAATATTTACCTTCAAGTTTGTGGTATATGTTCAATATACAAAAGTAATTATTCTTTTCATAAAAGTGGATCTTTTTTGTTTCCTCTTTATTTTGTTTTTAATTGTTGAATATTCATTTACTAGTTTTTTATCCTCAATATCATTCTACTTCACAACGTCATGTAAAGCAGTTGTTGTTTCATACACAGTTAAACAATGCGGTTTTGGTTATCAACAAAATAACTGTCACGTTAAAGAGTACCTTCTGTCGGTCTTGGATATTAAACAAAATGTCTCGTTTTAGACCTTAAATGTAATGAGATACGGAAGGAACAGCAGTGATCATTTATGCAAGATAAAACGAAGGAAACAATGCAGGACAAAGTGAAATTACCTGCGACACACATCTCTGAATCGAGGGGAAATTGATAAGTACATCGTTATCAGCAAATTGCCCATTTTTTGCCAAGTCGGTTCCGACCTTTAAAATTTCTTAAACAACAGTATAAAGAGCATTAATGTCTGTTTATGAGAAAGGAGGTCGTTAGTTCGGAAACACTTAATTTCCTATATAGCTTTCAAAGTAAGCTCTCTGATGGAAGAAAGTGACTTTGCACCACAAATATATTTCTCTCCAAAGATAACAGCATGAAAAAATTAACGTATAGGATTTTGTAGACGCAATCTTTTTCACAATATTTACAATAATGATACAAATTGCTGCATTACATTATTGTCATAGTCTGTCAATATTGTACAAATTCATGCGTCAATTTCGCCTGAAAATTATCAAAATGGAAAAAGAAGAGACAGTAATTTATTGTAAAGTTTGAAAAGAGATTGCACATGGCTCTTCTCCACAATTGTCACAAACTATATCAGTGTATTGAATGATAGGATAGCAAATCCTTTGAATGGATATGGTTTAGCAATTAAATTCAATCGATTTGTGTAGACTCTGTTATTCAATGACAAGATGCATCTGTATGGAGGATTCCGTTGCGTTCGGGAAATTATTCATGCCTACACCACAGTTTTATGCATGATTTTATCAAAAGGACGAGATTTTCAGTCTGTACTATATGATTCAAAACAAACCAACAGAAATTCGCGTTTTTTCCATTTCAATTTTATTTCCCATGACCCCTCTTTTGTTTTTATGTTTGGTGCTTTCTTTTCGTGATTCATCAATCTTATTGTACAATGACATTAGGAAGTTCGCCCATATGTATAAAGTTTTTCTCCTTATATTGTGGTGATGATTTTTTGTTCCTTTGTGTGTGTGTGTGTGAGTGTGTGTGTGTGTGTGTGTGTGTGTGTGTGACTGTGTATGTGTGTGGGATGAAAATTATTAACACGCTAACTTGAGTTTCAATTGACTTTAACCAGTCGATAAACGTACTTTATTCTCAAGGTCATGTTTTATCTTACTATCTTTTTCCAGAATGCAGAGTATCAAAGCATTTTCAAGGCACAAAATTGAGTCTTTATTTGTATACATACAACAGTCATTATGAAGAATCAGTGGGCCAACTGTCTGGATATCTTTGCGCGTAAGAGTATGATATTGTCAAAGAGATGGCCTGGTGAAACGGAGAAAACAGATATTAAACTCAAGGCCAGTTGAGTACGAGAAGATTAAAAAGAGACTCACGGATCTAGCACTTCGCATGAGGCAAACTATCAAAAGATTGAGGGATAGCTGAACCCCCCCCCCCCCTTCCTTGGAGAAAATTCCATGATTATTGGTACACGAAAATGCTATCTCGGTCACTGCCGACGGGCGAATGCCATGAATATTGAAGAATAGTATCATGAAACGAAACTGAAAAATATCGCTAAATGCTGTTCACACAATATTCACGCTATACAGAAATGGTTCTGCACGAAACTACTATGGACAGCTAGTGGCTATTGCACTTTAGTTTTTGAAGGGGCTGCACAAACGAGATTACTGTCTAACATTGTTTCAAATAAGTTAGGCTGTTTGTGAGAATAGAGTTGATGTCACGCTATGGAATTATGAACTCAACTGCTTGTTTCAATGTCTGGTAGAATAATAAAGTGCTTCAAATAAATCTATGAACTACCAAACGATCGAGGTGATAATTAAAAATACATTACATCGAGTGATATTCATGATAAAGATTGCACTCTTACGGGCGATTTATGGATCACGTGAAAGAAATGACTCATAACAGAACATATTAGAGCGTAATAATGCAGTGGGTAATCACTTGTCATGGTGGGTTAATTTATTACACATTTTGATGAAAAGAAAGACACAAACATACATACAAAAATGGTTCAGAAGAAGTTACATAGTTAATATACAAAGATAAAAACACCAAAGCTGCTACGAGGAAACAATATAATATCAAATGCCAGCTGAATGCGGGGGAAAACAAAGGCCAACGGCCTATCAGTGCCTTAAAGTAGAAATGTCGCTATGCGACTGGTATGCCTCCCCCATAATGCATGGTTCTCCCAATAGGTCTATCGAATACTACAATAGATGACAGTTTCACGTAATTGGCAAAATATCAAAATGACAGGTTTGTCACAGATGTGTTAAATGTTCACTTGTCCCTGATCTTATGTTTAATTGCTATGGATGAATGGCTGTAGGCCTATTGTCTAAGAGTACAGGTAACCTTGGGGATTTGAGGATTTTTTACATGACTTTTGACCCTTTTTTAAGTTTAAAGGGTGTGTGCAGTTCTGGTTGAGGTGAGGATTTAGCTTTTAATGCTTTGCGAGATATTCAGAAACCACTCTATGAGATGTCAAAGAGCATGCAATTCTAAGGGGTATCAAAAGTTTATTTGATGAAAATCGGTTTTCAAATGGCTGAGATATCCACAAACAAGATGAAACAAAGAGATCTCAGCCATTTGAAAACCAATTTTCATCAAAATTAATAAACGTTGAATCCTTCTTAAAATTACATGCTCTTTCATATTTCATAAGAGGTTTCTCATCATGTCACTTAGGAATATCATAAACATGAGTCCCCACCTCAACCAGTACTGTACAGTCCCTTTAAAGAAGAAGTGAAATTGAGCACTTAAACTTGATCTATTAACTTTTGACCTTTGACCTTTTGGCAAGAAACTTCCAAGAGAATCTCTATTGGATAATACATGCATACACTAGATTTCAAGAAAAATCCTGCAGGCATTGCATAGATAAGTGGAAAATGGTGAAATTTTGAGGAGTTGACCTTGACCTTTGACCCCATGACCCCTAAATTCCCTAAATATAATATGTACCAAGACATGTATGTCTATATTCAAAAGAGATCAAACCAGAGGATTTTTTTTTTCTCCTCCGAAACTTAAGACGTTATGACAAGCCGACCGGAACTCCATTTTACATTCGTCAATCCACCATTGAAAGTGTAACAGCCTTTAACATTATCATGCACTTTCGGGATCAGTACTGTTCGGGATCATTATAATCTTATAAATTTATGCGATTTATCGACTTATACGACGTCGACCAAGGCGGGATTTACTGTATTATCATTTTATGATTGAAGGACTGAGTACAGATATAATGGTACATGCCATGCTCCTATATCATGAACAATTACTTCATCGTGCTCTTAGGACATGCATTCTTCATAATACCCATCGATCTTGTGCACTGAACAGCAAAGCCTTCTTACTGCTTCAAGACAGCAACCAGGGGCGGATCCAGGAATTCCGTAAAGAGGAGGCGCCTTTACGAAATTAAAGGGGGGCGCACGCGCCCCCATTCTTTCTTCTTTTTATTATTTTTTGTTAAAAAAAAATAAAGTGGAGGGGCGCGCCCGGTGCACGTCCCCCCCCCCCCCCCCGGATCCGCCACTGGCAACTGATTGTTACAAAGTGCGTGCTGAAAAGGACCCCCTTGTGCGCAATGATAACACAATAAGGCAAGTGCCAAAATGTGTCTCGCCCATTCGCGTAGAAGAAATTAAAATTTTCTAACTCCCGGAAGTTCATTAACCCTGTCTATGACCTTTGACCTTGTGGTGACCCTCAACTCCCCAAGGGACATCTACCATCCAAGTTTGGTCACAAACGGACATAGGGAACTGAATCGCATCGCCATTCGTTCTTCCCAAGAACTGTAAGGAACTGGAATTCCCTGTCGTCAGAAATTGTTTCAGCGCCATCTGTGGGATCATTTCGAAACCGTCTAACGGTTGATCACAGTGGCTAGTATTTTCGTCAAATTTTCTATGTGCTTGTAAATATCTGTAAATAAATTGTATTATAATGTAAATAGCACCAGTCTGCAAGAATCTTCAGTCTATTGAAGGAGGCAGACTTAATCAGAAGAAGAAGAAGAAGAAGGGAACAAAAGTTATGAGCCATAATCAAAACGTGCCGTAAAAACTTAACACTGGGCCCTAAAAGTTCGTTTACCCCTGTCTGTAACCTTTGACCTTGTGATGAACTTCACCTCCCCAAGGGATATCTACCATCCAAGTTTGGTCACAAACAGACATAGGTATCAAAAGTTATGAGCCATAATCGAAATGCGCCGTAAATACTGAACATTGAGCCCTAAAAGTTCATTGACCCCTGTTTGTGACCTTTGACCTTGTGAAGACCTTCAACTCCCCAAGGGACATCTACCATCCAAGTTTTATCACAAATAGACATATACATCAAAAGTTATGACCATAATCGAAACGCGCCGTAAAAACTTAACATTAGGCCCTAAAGTTCATTGACCCCTGCCTGTGACCTTTGACCGTGAGGTATGCTTCATGTTTGGTAAAATGTGTAACTTTGCATAACCACTCTTCCCTCCAAGTTTGATTGACCCGGCGTTCAGGGAGCTTTCGATTGAGGACGCAATGAGATCTGCGACGTAAATTGTGTGTGTCGTGTGCAAATTTCAGCCGTTGGCATAGTTACAAGCTTGAAGTCCTGCGTCCATCTCGAATCTACTTCGGTAGTAGGCCAAAATAACGTCGTTCTAGAATCACGGACGTAAGCCACTTGGTAACTAAGGGAGTTAGCCAATCAGAGACAGACGGACCTTATTTGGCAAGTCCCCGTTTATGAATGGAACCCCTCCCTCCCGCCCGCCTATTTTGCACACTACACAGCTAGCTAAACAGCAGCAAACGATTGAACCATTTCTGTATCGCTTTTCACATAATACCGCTAGCTAGCGCCCTTGTACAGTCAGTACCATTGTACGCGCCCCGCGTATGGATGGCATGGAGGAGTAGTGGGCTGTGATCATCCACTGCATTGGGGCCAGGGTGGGGGCTGCCGCGCCGTCCCCCCCCCCCCCCCCCCCCCCCCCCCCCCCCGTGTGGGAGGACTGCGTTGCATAACATTCTTGCAGGGACCGATATGGATTCTGAAAACGACGCCATTTCGGTAAGTTTAAACTAGAATCTAGACTCTAACTGTTAGTATTAGATCCCTAGTGATACTAATACTAGCAATTGTTGTAATAGATAGCCTAAATCAACATCTATCTAACGTTAAATTGACAGATCTAACGACCAACGTTAGCTATTTTTAACATGTTGTTAACAAAGCTAGAAATGTAGAATAGATAATGTTAAGTCTAACGTTAAAAAAAAAAAGTTAGGAGGTTGATCTGACAAGACTTAACAAGAATCTCTCTAACAAATAGGCCTAACGGTTAGGCCTAACGTTAGATCTAGAAATGAACTAGAACTACTGACGTTTCTTTCTAACACGGTCACGGGTACTTCTGTTACTTTACAGGTTAATAACTGGTTAGAATTAGATCTAGCCTACCTATACTATATTACTAATAATCTAAACGTTGTTAGGCCTAACGTTAACACGTAACTTTAGTCCTAACGTTAGATCTAACGTTAGATGTTCCAAGACTAACATGTCAGACCTCCTTGTCTAGACCGAGTTAGATCTAACGTCACTCACTACTCACTACTGTACTGATGTAGCCAGATCTAACGTGAGAGTCGTTAGATCTGGTTAGGTGGTCTATTGTACTTGTAGTAGCCTAGTACCTTTTCTACAGGTGTAACACCTGTAGTGGGGAGCGACTTCGGACTGACTCGGACTTACTCGGACCGACTCGACGATTGTCGAACTGCCCTCGGTTTCCGAGGGCGCAAACCCGCCGTGTCTAGACAGTGAACAGTACGAGCCCAACCAGACCAGACATACTTGTTCCTTGGGCCTTGGGCAACCAGAATCCTACCTTACTGGAGTAGAGAAACGCCAGTCAAAAGTAAGAACCGTTGCACAATAGTTCACTCAATGTTTGTAGTAGGCCGGCCACCACTACAATGACGTAGTCGGCAATTTTTTACACTTTCTTTCCGACTCTAATTTTCCACGTAGGGGACCACACTTTCTTCGCTTCGCTTCCCTGCCATATGACGTGCGTTGCATGCGTGGGCACGCTGTGAGCTGCCACGACTGCCGCCGCACGTGCACACGGGGAAGCGGGGACTAGGCCATATTACGAAGTTTTAGTTTTAGCGTAAGGCTTACTGTAAGTCACGGCACGCTGTGTCGGTGACGCTTGCAGTAATTTTTGGTTAGGATTTTTGTAGTCCAGTAGTGTTAGGTGCCAATCATTCTTTTGTAATTCTTTTATGTTTGGTACGTCGCGGACCGATTGTCCGACTGCTTCGGCGTACCGCTCGAATCAAAAGTGATTGATAAAGCGATCTTTGGATCGCGTAATTCGTGCCTTAATTTTTCGTCAGACCGGTGCTTTCAAGCCGACAGGCGCGGTGAAGTGCAGGTGTTCTGCCACACTGCGGAGCCGAGGTTGAGCTGCCCCGGGGTGACGTGTATGGGAATCAATCTTTGGGTTTTCGAATCATTTATCGAATCGGGTGATTTTCTGTAGTTGTTTTTCCCGTAGTTTATTCCAGCCGCGTTTATTTTTTGCGGTTTCTTGCTAGGTTTGCCTAGTAATATTTTCCTTTTTACGATCTTTCTCTGGTGGTTTTTTTCCCGTTTCTCTCCACCGCGCTAGTTAGTTGGTGAGTTGTGTGTTCGTTTTTGCTCACCGACTGCTGCGTCTAAATAAATTTTTATTTTAATAAGGTAGTGTAGGGTTAGTTAGTGTAAGGGTTAGGATATAATTAAATTACAGTTTATATTTTATTGGTCCCGTTATTATTCCAATTTCCTTATTACCGTGTTTCGGTCAGTTGCGCTGTCCTAGCACCGATTGCAGTGTGAACTGTAGCCCATATGCTAGGTACATTCGCACTGTCCGCGTTTCGGTCGATCGCGTTGGCGTCCTAGCACCGATTGCAGTGTGAACTGTAGCACATATGCTAGGCACCTTCGCGTTGTCCGCGTGTTTCGTGTGTGAGTGATAGTGAGTTGCATTGTGATTGCACGTGTGTTTTGCCGTCTGTTGACAGTGCTGTCGAGAGTGTGTGTGTACGTGTGTTTTTGTATTGCGTGTCTGGTCTAGGGACGTGCCCACCCTGCTCACGTCAGGGGAGCGCCGCTCGGGCTATCAAATAAAGTTGCTTTTTCCTCTGTCTTTTCTATCCGTTTCTTCTTTTCCTTTCTCCCGAGCTAGTCTCTAGCCCGTTGGTTGTTATCGTTGTTTGTGTTTGTGTTCTTCCTGGTTTGCATTGTCGTGTGTTGTGTGTGTGGGGTGCCTGGACTGGTGTTCGCCGGTCCTGGTCCTCGTTGCGTTTTGTTTGTGGTTCTGTTTTGTAGAGCTTACGCGTGCGCGTGCTGCTTAGTGCATACAGTGAAGTGCAATTCATAATTGCGCTTTATATCCCAAACCACGCATCACGCTAATAGTGGTGTGCGGTGGGATTGCACACGTACGTCGCGTGTTTCGCGGCACGGTAGTGCGGGGGAGGGTGGCCTACGGAACGCTGAGGCCGGCGCATTGGGCATTGTATGGTGCTCATCTGTGCTGTGCTACGCACGCGTTCTGTATTTTCGAGTCCCCCAACCACGTCCGCGTTGCCCGCCGTGCGTGTGTGCGCTGCATAGAACGCTAGAGCCAGCACAACGGTTTGTGTACAGCACGGCCGCCTGTGCGACGCTCGCGTTCCCGACGCCAACGCTGCTACAGCCCGTTCATTGCCATTCGCTGTGAAGCTGTCATCGACTTCGCATACGCTATCAGGCTAGTGAGCTGTAGAGAAGCCGGTACGGTAAGAAGTTCATTGTATTTGCCGTTTTGTGATTTATACGGATTAGTAGTGTACATTTAGGTTTATATTCTCTTTATTTTTATCTTCGTATTGTGGATTTAAGTAGGCTTCTAGTCTACTTATATTGGAATTGGATTTTTGGTTATTTTTCTGTTCGTCTTCATGGACAGTGAGGACGAGCAGTTTGAGATTGAAGTAATAGGGAAGCTTAATTTTTTGTTTTTAGTGATTGAGGCCTACAAGGCTGAGATTCTTTCTCTGCCTGAATTAGTGAATATTTTAGTGGACTTTTTGTATCAACAGGATTAAGTGTGTAGTTTATTTGAGCTCTTAACTGAGTAATTATTTATTGATTTCTTTTTTATCTTCTGTGTTGTACAGAAGGCTTGTTAGATTATCGGCGTCCAGGTGAACGCCATCGCTTTTAATTTCCGTGTTGTTTCGACTTGCACCTCTCTACTTATTTTTTTTTACAAGGGGTGTAGAGTTAGGTTTAGTTCGTGTTATTTCAAGTGAGGTTTTGTTTCTCACTGATGTGTAATTGTATGTTTTGGTTTTTTTTTGGTTAAGTTAGACTAGGGTTTTTAGGTATAGTGGTTATTGTTAGTAATTAATTACAGCCTTCTCCCTGGGAGGTGTTGACGGGTATACTTCGGATACCTGTCTTCGCGACATCATGGAGAAGGTGCACATTAATTTGTGCTCTGCTGCGGAGCTGGCTGCACTCCCAGGAGTCGACCTGGGACAGGCCCAGCGGCTCCTACGCATAAGAGCTCAGGTAGGGGTGTTTACGCCAAGCTCATTCCAAGACATGGCGGACCTGGCAGGCATATTATGCCCCCAGGAGATTATCCCCTCCCTAGACTTTTCCGTGCTAAGGGCAGAAAAGGACCCATCCAGTGGGGTTACTCCCACACAGGGTGGGGGTCCTACTTCCGGAAGTTCACCGTCCACTTCAGGCGGTTCCGCTTTCGGTTCTCTGCCTGTAGCCGGGGGTACCGCAATAGGCCCGCAGGTCTATATGCATGATCGCTACCCACCGCCTGCGCAACAGTTTGCACAGGCGGAGAGGGAGCAGGCACCTTCCCAGTCTTATCAGGCAGGGAGTAGGCGTGATGCCTTCCCAATTTCCACACAGCCTGATTACCAGGCAGGAAGGGAAGCTCCTCCCCGACCATTCCAGTCGGTTGAAGGGGGGTCGCGTTTTTCGCAGTCACAGGCTAGTCCAGGTGCGAACTATTCTAGTCCACCTTACCAGCCCTACCGTGATGTGCGAGAGCCTGTTTGCCCTCAGCCATCAATGTCTGCCAATTCTTCGGAATCAAGACACACGTATCCTGTGGGAAATCCACCAGCAGGATATGCTCAGGATCGCAATGGCCTGAGTCGGCGAGAGGATTTTCGCATGGCCTGGCCGCCACGACATGCTCCCAAGTCTATAACTTACGATGGGACTGGTCGGTCGTGGCGTACATTCTTCGGACAATTTGAGGCCTTCGCCACTCAAAGTGGATGGTCTGCCGAAGAATGTACTTTGCAGCTCTACTGGTGCCTTAAGGGTAAAGCTGCAGATTATTATACAACACTTGTGCACCGTGAACCTGCCCCGCAGTTTTACGATCTAGCGCGGCAGATGAAGGAAAGGTTTGACAGGCAACTGCAACCTGAATTCGCCCATGTGGAGTTCACTGGTGCACGCCAAGGCCCAACCGAATCATTGTTGGAGTGGGCTGACCGCCTCACCCAGCTAGCGTCTGACGCATTTCTGGGTATCCCCACGGAGCAACTGGAGCGACAGATCATCATTCGCTTCTGTCAAGGTTGCTCTGATCGGGAGGTAGGTCAACAAGTGTTGAACCAACGGTTTGCTACCCTCAAGGATGCCACCCTCCATGCTCAATGGGTTCAGCAGACCGCGTGCACTTTCAGTAAGCACCGCAAAGAAGTGCATTTTGTGGCCTCGGAGGATGAGCCAACTCATCTGGTACAGAGAGTAGAGGCACATCCCACAGACCACAGGTCTCCTGAGACACAGGACGATCGGTTATACCGTGTCGAACAGGACCTAGCCACGATCAAGAAAAGACTGGATCAGTCTCAGGCAGACTTGCGACGAGAGGTCCAGTCGCAGATTGCTCCATTGACCAATCAGGTGGAGCAGCTTACCATCATGGTGAAGCAGCTGTGCCAACAGGCATGGCCCCCTTCGCCAGCTCCTCGGCGTGCCCCGGTGCGCGCTTTATCTCCTGGACCATCTCGTCCTCCACCTCGTTCCTCTCCCATTCCTTCTCCTCGGGCGGCACCTCGTACCAATACCCCTGCCCAGCGTGCACCTACATCAAGTGCATGTTTCAATTGTGGGGGGCAAGGGCATTTCCGGAGGGATTGTCCTTCACCACGCAAGGAGGGTAATACACCCCAAGCTGCGGATACAGTGTCAGCCGTGGCAGAGGATGAAAGGGATGAGTTAAACGAGGAGGGGTCAGGGGAGGAGGCCGACCCCTGGCCCGACCTAGATCTGGCCGGGTTTTACCAGTAGGCAATTCCTCGTCTAAGAGCCCCTTTTCAGATCAGGAGGGGCAAGAACCTCTCTCGGATGGCAACCAGACCTTGACCGATGATCAGGTGAGGACTTTCATTGATTTCGTGGACCAGCTGGACTCGCCTGCACACAGTGCAACAGAGCCCGCTGCCGGTCCCGAGATACTTGGACTGGGAGATCCCAATGAATCCCAACCTGTCATGGGTACAGCCAACATCACAGGTGAAGGCGTGCCTCCCACCCAGAAGGTTGGTGCGGAGGAGGAAGTCAAGGACCATGGGGAGCAGGCAATTGTCTGCCAGCTGAGTTCTACTTCACTGCTCAGAGTTCGCCTTAAGATCGGCAATAGACTAATACGAGCTGTAGTAGACACGGCAGCCCAGGTCACTTTGATCTCCGACAGGGTCTATAAAAAACTGGACCCACAGCCATGTGCAATCCGAGAAGTCACTCTTAGGAATGCAGGCCGCGACCTCACCATGAAGGGGTTGGTGGTCGGCCCAGTTACTATTCAGCTGGGCCAGCATTTCTTTGACGAGGATGTCCACGTTGCTCCCATAGAAGATGATATGCTTCTTGGGTTAGACTTTCTCTGACGCCATCGAATTGATGTTCACATCAAGGACATGGAGCTCGTCATGGAGAACCAGGCCATCCCACTTGAGTTTGGAATTACTCCAGACAAGGACCGGGTGGCCACAGTCACACTCCAGTACCGAGTAGTGGTGCCTCCCAACGCCGTGAAAAGAATTACTGGGGTGATTGACCAGCGGATGAATACATTCGTGGTCGAACCTTCTGCAGGGCTACCAGTGCTTATCCCATACACTTTACATGATGGGGGAATTTCGTGTTGCACCTACGTGGTCAACCCTACCGATAGGAGCATGCATATTCCCCGAAATAGTGTAATCGGAAAGGCACGCGAGGTGTTTGAAATTCAGACACCTACACCCGCAGAAGGTGACAACATTAGTGTGTCACAAGCTGTGGAATCTGGAGAACAGTTAGAACTCCCAGAACACATTGCAGACCTTTTCCAACGTTCATCGAGTTCCCTCTCTTTGGACCAAGAACAGGAGCTTAAGCGTTTGCTAATAACATACAGCGATGTGTTTGCCAGGGATGAATTCGACTTTGGCAATTTCACAGCTATTACGCACCCAATTGACACTGGAGCCGCTAACCCAATCAAGCAGGGTATGCGAAGAACTCCTCTTAGCTTTGCAGCAGAGGAGAAAGCCCATTTGGACAAAATGGAGCGTGCTGGAGTGATCCAGCAATCCCAGTCTGCTTGGGCGTCGGCTCCGGTGTTGGTTCGCAAGAGAGATGGGGGCGTCCGTTGGTGCATAGATTATCGAGCACTTAACGCTGTCACCAGGAAGGACACCTATCCACTCCCAAACATAGAGGAGTGCCTGGACACTCTGTCCGGCAGCAGGTGGTTTTCGAAACTGGATGCAAATTCAGCCTATTGGCAGGTGCGCATCCAGGATCAGGACCGCCATAAGACCGCTTTCATAACGAAGTATGGCCTCTATGAATTTGTCCGCATGGGTTTCGGCCTATGTAATGCCCCGGCCACTTTTTCGAGGGCCATGGATTTGATCCTTCGGGGGCTGACTTGGGAGATAGTGTTGGCCTTTCTAGACGATGTGATAGTGCTTGGTACTTCCTTTGAGGATCATGTGCGGAATCTCACGCATGTGTTGGAGCGGTTTCGGAGCTACCAGCTGAAACTGAAGCCCAAGAAATGCGACCTCTTCCAGAAGAGAGTTGAGTTCTTGGGGCGGGAAGTGGGGGAAAATTACATCTCCCTCAAAGCTGACCATGTAGAAGCAGTTCAAGCGTGGCCAGTCCCCACCACGACCAAGCAGGTCGAGCAGTTTCTAGGCTTGGTTAATTACCACCGCTCTTACCTCAAGGATTATGCAGCAGTGGCGGTCCCACTCTACGAGATCACTGGCAAAAAGCAGTTCCACTGGGGACCAGAACAGAATCAGGCTTTCCAGAAGATCAAAGATCTAATGACGCAGGCCCCAGTACTGACAATGCCCAACCTAACGGATCCGTTCATGTTAGACACAGATGCGTCTAATTATGCAATTGGAGCGGAGCTCAGCCAAATACAGGAGGGCAAGGAGAGGGTTATTGCTTATGGTAGCATCGCCCTTACTCCAGTTCAACGTCGGTACTGTGTCACCAGACGGGAACTGCTAGCCGTAGTCATGTTCACAAGGCAATATCGGCATTATCTTTTGGGTCGCTCCTTTACTGTGCGTACAGATCCCAGTAGCTTGAGGTGGCTCTTGGGGTTCAGGTACCCCCAGGGGCAACTAGCGAGGTGGCTGGAAGAACTTAGCCAATATGATATGCGGATCGAGTACAGAGCAGGACGTCACCACGTCAATGCCGATGCACTCTCCCGTATCCCGGAGCAAAGATTACCGCATGGGTATAACCCCCGAGGATTTGCCGTGTGGGGGTTGCCAATATTGTCAGAGGGCACACCAGAATTGGTCATCCTTTGCGAAAGACGTAGACAATGTGGTCCCCCTTCAGGTTCGGTCAAGCAAGACCACCCCCAATACAATCAGGGAAAGGACAAATGGAGGGGAGTCATCCTCCGATGACATGGTAAGGGCATAAAGGCAGGTAAAGCCCCCAAAAGCTGTTTCATACTGCTTGGGGCATGGGAGGATCAAGGCCCAAAGGGTCCTCGGAAAGGGTCTGGGCTATGAGGTGCCCAGAAACACCCCTAGCGGGGGTATCTGTATGGTCCCATCCCTCCAATCGACAGGTGGGGACCCAGCAGGCCACCCTG
This sequence comes from Diadema antillarum, assembly GCF_040938485.1. Lineage (NCBI taxonomy): Eukaryota > Metazoa > Echinodermata > Echinoidea > Diadematoida > Diadematidae > Diadema > Diadema antillarum. Next base: position 1,496,020 of record NW_027270905.1, on the reverse strand, counting down.
CACCCACTTCTCCAGTGACTAGCTCTATTGCTTCAGCAGGTTTGCCTGATTGGTACGAGTCCTGCAGAAGGTATATTCAAAGACATGTTTCCCCCAGTGTGACAGAAGTTCTGATATTTTGCAGAATTTGAGGTCACCCCCATGTCAGAAGTGATCCTGCACTTGGGATGTCACCAGTCCCAAGGAGGTCCCAGCACACCAGCCGTAAAGGTAGAGGTGTGTGCTTTTTCCCTAGTAGTTACTGATCAGTCCTCGGCCGAGCTGAAGACTTGGCCAACAGGCTGGTAGATGGGCTAGGTTTGGACCCAGACTCTTTGAAGGCATTGGGAAGGGAGTGTTAACAGGCTGGTCCGCATGGTCAATTTGGAATGATCAAAAGGGGACCAGTCGCAGAGGAACTGGAGACATATTAAGAGCTCAGTGTGTGCACATGGGTTGGCCAGTAAAGCCCCGGCTAACCTTTAGGTTAGGCAATTTGTCTGCTTACGGGCTGTTTAGCAGAGGGTCTTAAGGCCCACATACCAGCTGTCTCAGCGGCCCAGGTGACCCATCCCTACAAGGAGGGGCAGGTGCAGGCTGTAGCCCCTTCGCATGGCGGAGGGGGGAGTGAGGGGAGGATTAAGTGCATTTATTATGCAATTATTGATTTTTGAAATTTATTGTGGAGTCTTTATATCCTCCGTGAGGATACAATTATTTTATTACTGCCGTTAAGGGGGGTCAGTTACCTCATTTATATTTTGTAGCTTTATATTTTTGTACCGTTTATTCAGTTCGAACGGCATAGGAACTCCGACGGAGGGATATTGACGATATCCCTCAGGACTTTCTATCCCCCTATTGCTTCCCAATTTGGTCGCATTTACCGGGGTGAAGCTTACCAGGGGGACTTGCGTCCCCACCAGGAAGCTTCAATGCGACGGGGAAGAGTGTAGTGGGGAGCGACTTCGGACTGACTCGGACTTACTCGGACCGACTCGACGACCGTCGAACTGCCCTCGGTTTCCGAGGGCGCAAACCCGCCGTGTCTAGACAGTGAACAGTACGAGCCCAACCAGACCAGACATACTTGTTCCTTGGGCCTTGGGCAACCAGAATCCTACCTTACTGGAGTAGAGAAACGCCAGTCAAAGGTAAGAACCGTTGCACAATAGTTCACTCAATGTTTGTAGTAGGCCGGCCACCACTACACACCTAACGTTAGAAGTAAGAACCTGTTTAACAAGGTTAGATCTAACGTGTTAGGGCCTAACGTTAGTGTTTTGCAACCCTAGCTAGATGATTATGAAAGACACGATTTAGGATAGATTCTATAGGTCTAGGCCCTATAGCTAGCCAAGGAAGTAACGTTGGTTCTACGTCCATGTGTACTGTTAAGTCGTTTAAGACATCTACATGTTAACGTTAAAGTTAACGTTGGTTAGACTAATTCATTTAGGCCTAACGTAGGCCTTAGTGGATGTCAAGATCTTGGCGTTAAGAACAACACCGTAACACTAACAGTAACACTGACACTACAGTTAAAGGCCGTAACATTAAACCTCCTAACATTGAGTTAGATCTAACGTTAGGAGGTCTAAGTTAATGTTAGAAACAGGTTCTAACGTTAACATTTTAGATCTAACGTTAATGTTTTAATCTGATCATGTTTATAAAGTGGTTGTAGATCTTAATATGCATGTGTTTAGATTAAAAGGGATCGTACAGTTTTGGTTGAGACCTAATTTCTGGTTTCTAACATTTTTTGGTGAGATAATGAGAAACCTCTTATGAAATATGAAAGAGCATGTAAATTCTATGAGGAATTCAACTTTTATTTGATGAAAATTGGTTTTGAAATGGCTGAGATATCCAAAAAAGAGCGATTCTAATGAAGTGTGGGACCCACACTTTGTTACGATTGCTTTGTTTTACTTTACTTTTGGATGTTTCAGTCATTCCAAACCCGATTTTCATCAAATAAACTTTGAATTCCTCTTAAAATGTTATGCTCTGTACCGTACTACATAATAAGTTTTTTCTTGGTATCTCGCAAAAAGTTAAAAGCCCAATTCTCATCTCCACCAATACTGTACCAAGTAGTAGTGTATCATTCCTTTAAATGTGTTTGTGTGTGTGTGTGTGTGTGTGCTTCACGTGAGTATTTTTAATATGCGTGTGTGAATACAACATAAATTTCATTGTTTCATTCTTTATTCCTTCTTACTAACGTTAGTAGTAACAGCCAATGCAATAGCATTAACTCACGAACCGTCTGTAAAATACAAAATCACTAACTTCTGCTTCTAATACATAGAAATACGAGACTGTGAAGACAGAGTCTGAAAAATAGCAGTGGTGCTAGGTAGTGATTGTTTTATCAAGAAAAGAGTGGTGCTAGTGTATTGTTCCCTTCAGCTACGTCGGTGATTCTAGAACGACCTTATATTGACCTGCTTAACGTAGTAGATTCGAGATGGACGCGGGACTTCAAGCTTTTTTTTGCACACGACACGCAGAATTTACGTCGCAGATCTCACTCCGTCCTCAATCGAAAGCTCCTTTTTAACCTTTTTGAATCACCGACGCAGGTGAAGGGAACAATGACGTTGATGACGTGATACGCACATTTGACAATAGCAGCGCGCTCACACCACTCGAAACTACGCGTGAGAAAGTTCACTTGAGGCGGGGTTTCACTGACTGCATGCATAAATTATTGACGTCAGCCATACATTCCCCAATCATGATGAAGCAAAATACGCCCCACGCCCATTTGCACCTGGGACAGCCCACTCGGCTGAGCTGCTCCGTTGCAGATTTTCGAAAGCGCTTTTTAAGGTCAACGGAGTGATGGACGCGGACAGTCCGCGTTGGTTGCTTTGTGCGTCCCAGATTTCACTGCGTCCTCAATCGAAAGCTCCCTGATATCCCCCGGTGAACGGGGGACAAACCACGGCTAGGCACCGTATGCGCGTACAAAATTGCATTTTGAGCATGCGCACTTAGGAGAAAAACAGCTGCATGAGCTGCGCGCTCTGTCCCCCACCAGAATTTCCCTGCGTTCAGACGATCCCCCGCTGCGAGGGGAATGTCCCGTTTGCCAGGACATCCCCCGGCAATCCCATCGTGTGGACGCTCGGTGGGACATTCCCCTGTCCCCCGGCAAGCTTGTCGAGCCCGGCAACAAATTCTGGTGGGGGACAGTGCGCGCAGCTCATGCAGCTGTTTTTCTCCTAAGTGCGCATGCTCAAAATGCCATTTTGTACGCGCATACGGTGCCTAGCAGTGATTTGTCCCCCGTTCACCGGGGGATAATAGGGAGCTTTCGATTGAGGACGCAGTGAAATCTGGGACGCACAAAGCAACCCACGCGGAATGTCCGCGTCCATCACTCCGTTGACCCTAAAAAGCGCTTTCGAAAATCTGCAACGGAGCAGCTGAGCCGAGTGGGCTGTCCCAGGTGCAAATGGGCGTGGGGCGTATTTTGCTTCATCATGATTGGGGAATGTATGGCTGACGTCAATAATTTATGCATGCAGTCAGTGAAACCCCGCCTCAAGTGGACTTTCTCACGCGTAGTTTCGAGTGGTGTGAGCGCGCTGCTATTGTCAAATGTGCGTACACGTCATCAACACCATTGTTCCCTTCACCTGCGTCGGTGATTCAAGAAGGTTAAAAAGGAGCTTTCGATTGTGGACGGAGTGAGATCTGCGACGTAAATTGTGCGCGTCGTGTGCAAAAAGGCTTGTAGTCCTGCGTCCATCTCGAATCTACTACGTTAAGTAGGTCAATATAAGGTCGTTCTAGAATCACCGACGTAGCTGAAGGGAACAATACACTAGGTATACGCTGGTAGGCCTACCACTCTTTTCTTGCTGAAACAATCACCACCTAACACTAGTAACAGTACACCATTGGTATTTTCAGACTCTGTCTTCACAGTCTCGTATTTCTATGTATACTATTACTTAGAAGCAGAAGTTAGTGATTTTGCATTTTACAGACGGTTCATGAGTTATTGCATTGCAATAGATTTATGATTGGACCACGTCGTACCAGATCTAGAATCAAGCCGTCTAATGTTAGAAGTCTAATGTTAACGTTTATATAGAACCTAGGCCCTAAATGTTTCTAACGTTAACTTAGACCTCCTAACGTTAGATCTAACTCACCGTAACATAGTTAGGGGGTATAATGTTAGGGCCTATCTGTTGTGTTACGGTGCTGTTCTTAACGCCAAGATGTTGACATCCATAGATTTAACAGTTAGGCACCTAACGATAACGTTAGTCCTAAATGAGTTAGTCTAACCAACGTTAACTTTAGATGTCTAACGACTTATAACGGTACACATGGACGTAGAACCAACGTTACTTCCTTGGCTACATTGTAACGTATAATTTGCTACATAGAATCTAGATCCCCTACCCTAAATCGTGTCTTTCATAATCATCTAGTGTAACACGTTAGACCCCTAACGTTACCTAGATCCGGCCTAACGGTTAGATCCCTCTAGGCTTATTTAACACTGTCACTAAGTAACATAACAGGTTCTAACGTTAGGCCTAACAACGTTAGATAGAATAGAAAGGTTAGACCTCTACGTAGCCGTGACCGTGTTAGAAAGAAACGTAATGTTAAGTAGCCTGAAACGTTACTCGTAGTTCTACGTCTAACGTTAGTCTATAGACTATTCTAGATCTAGCCTAGGCCTTATAGACCATGTCTAGGCCTACTTGTTAGAGAGATTGTTGCGAAGTCTTGTCAGATAACCTCCTAACGTTTTCTCTCTTTTTTTTTAACGTTTGAGTCTAACAAATAGTGCTTACATTATTCCTAACAACACCAAAGTCTAAACTCTAACGTTGGTCGTTAGATTTGTCAATTTAGATAGATGTCGATTTAGACTATTAGTATTCTATCACTAATACTATTAGTTAGTTACAGTCTAGATTCTAGTTTAAATTTACCGAAATGGCGTCGTTGTTTTCAGAATCCATATCCAAGATCTTTATGCAACGCAGTCCCTCTCACACGGCAGCGCAGCCCCGATGCAGCGGATGATCACTGCCCACTACTACTCCTCCATCCAAACACACGTGTGTACACTGTACATGCTCTAGCCTAGCGGCATTCATGCATTGCAAGCGATACAGAAATGGTTCAAAAAATTGCTGCTAGCTAGCTAGCTAGCTGTTTAGCTAGCTGTGTTCAGTGTGCTAAATAGGCGGGCGGGCAGCGTTTTTTTTAAGACGGCACAGATTGGGGCATGGCTCGTGTTAAACCTATGGGAAAAACGTTGGGTTAGGGTTTTTGGTTAGGGTTAGGGTTAGGGTTAGGGTTGGGGTTAGGGTTAGGGTTAGGGTTTGATGGTTAGGGTTATGATTTAGGATTAGGGTTAGGTTTAGGGATAGGGTCCCCAATAGCTTTTTAGGGTCCCCAATCTGCGCCGTCTAAAAAAAAAACACGCCGGGCGGGCAGGGGGTGCATTCATAAAAGGGGACTTGCCAAATAAGGTCCGTCTGTCTCTGATTGGCTAACTCCCTTAGTTACCAAGTGGCTTACGTCCGTGATTCTAGAACGACGTTATTTTGGCCTACTACCGAAGTAGATTCGAGATGGACGAAGGACTTCAAGCTTATAACTATGCCAACGGCTGAAATTTGCACACGACACGCACAATTTACGTCGCAGATCTCATTGCGTCCTCAATCGAAAGCTCCCTATCAAGACACGTGTGGACGGTCGATCGTAAAAAAGATACAATCTCTCTACGCGCTCCCCGCGAAGAGGGGGATCGTCTGAACGCCGGGTGGGCTCGACAAGCTTGCCGGGGGACAGGGGAACGTCCCACCGAGCGTCCACACGATGGGATTGCCGGGGGATGTCCTGGCAAACGGGACATTCCCCTCGCAGCGGGGGATCGTCTGAACGCAGGGTAAAATTGAAGTTCTCGCGTTACGGACGGACGACGGACGGACAGACGCCGCAGGTGATCCCTTAGTCTCCCCGCACCTCCGGTGGGCTCGACAAAAATTGCGCCAGTAGAATAGTGCTCGATGAACGTGGCTTTGCGGTCAAACCATGGTTCGCAGTTCTTAAAGGTGCATGGTTCCGGTGTTTTAGTCAAATGCGTACGCGGGCGCACGGCGCAAGTTTCCTATAGAGACCTATGCTATCGACTTCTCTTGGGCGCTTACGCTTTGGCCCACTTTCCCGAGTCCGAAGAAGTCCGATCCACTGTGTAAGTGGTCCGATCACAGTTCGGCTCATGATTCGGCTCAGGGGGATGACAGCTTTAGCAAATTTCTTTTGTGATGTCATAATAAGAAGCACATATGCACGCACCCTGGCATTACTACAGACTGCGTGATGCGCAGAGAAGACAACGAAGGCAACGTTACTTAGCAACACCTACGCGCTTTACTCTTGATGACAGCTCAATTTCAATTTCAATATCAATACTAACGGTGATCGGCAGTAGCATCAACAGCGCCATCTACACTACCGGGACTATGCCCCTTTAACATTGGGAAGGGGCAGAGAAGGAGAGGATGGGTTGAAAACGTCAGGAAATTATTTTTTCTTTGATAAAATCAGCGTAACTAATCTGTTGTGCTGGAGGAGAGGGTAGAAAATTGCATGACAATTATTGTATGATGGCTGGACTGTATGGATTTTATGGCGATTGTAAAACGTACCAGGCCTGCTTCTAAAGAATGTATATATACCTGCACATCCATCTCCATCCAAAAGTACACCATAGAAAGTCTCAATAATCATTTCAGCACCATGCTTCTTGTCATTATGATCTGTTTTGTGACTACATTGTTACACAGTGGATGATACACAGTTGGACTGCACAATATACTTAGTAGTTGATCCAAAGCTCGAATCCGGTGTAATTGTGCCGACACTATATAGCTGGACAAAATGCCTATTTATTCATTTATCTATTTAGTCATATTTATACAGGGTGACCCTATCAGTAGTCAATGCACTGTTCTCCCTAGAGGCCCTGTGTCACAAACTCATTCATAAAAGTCAAACGAAACAGACAAATAACACTACAGAAATATACAACAGAGATTACAGAAAATGGATCTAACAAGATCTACATAATATCAGATAACAAATAACCCAGGTTATGAGGCGAAATGTTTTAAACAATTATAGCAAAAGGTAGCTTTTGAAGGAGAACTGCGTATAATTGCAGGAAGTGCATTCCAAAGCATAGCTCCAGAGAAAGAAAAAGCCCTTTTCCCACTCTCAGAGGTGACTCTGGGCAAAACAAGACTATGGGTGCCCGCCCTCCTTGTCCTGTACCGATGTGTACTACTGCATATAGTGTGAAGCGATCAATCAAATAGGATGGGGCAGAACCATTAATTACATCATATAAGAGCTTAGCCCGATGGAACCGCCAACGTTCCTCCATGGGAATCCAATGCAAAGTTTTGAACATTTGAGAGGAGGGTGTTAAAGGATTTGCTTTCAGTATTATCCTTGCCATTGTTTATGTTGTTTGATCAGTATCGACCTGTTGCGCTGATTGCAATACGTCCAGGCATTACAGCAATAGTCAAAGTAAGGTAAGACCAATGCATTACCAAGCAATCTAGCGCTGTCAAGAGTTAGATATTTTCTAACTCGTCTGAGTAATGCTAATCTGGTTGCTATCTTTTTTTAGGTATATTTGATTTGCTCTTGCCAGCTAAGATGCTGGTCCATCCAGACCCCTAAATACTTCACACTTTGGACCTGTTTGATAATTACATCATTCACCTTAAAGGTAGGGGATACCGTTTACAGACCTCCCAAAATGCAGCAAAACATTAAATATGAACCTCAGGGGACTTGTTTAGGCCACTGCTGAGAAATTTGGAAGTCAACAGTTATCTACAATTTGAATAATGCACAAAACTCAACTACTCAGTAGTTCTGTGTGTCAGCCACACTTAAGCCTTTTTGTTGCAGTCTTCTGTATTTTTTATCTATAAACACAAATCTAAAAGTATAAGAGCTGATGTAATAACATATAGAGTGTTTGGCAAGAATGTATATAGAAATGTTTGTAAGTTTTGATGAACTTTCTTCACAAAATATACATGATGGACACACATGCAGTGCATGGGTCTGCAAAGGTAGCCTAGTAATGTACTGGAATTTACGGTGAGCCCCGAAAAAAATTCAATTCAAAATCTAACGGTCAATAAAAATGTACTTAATGTTACCTTCCACTTTCAATACTTTATGGGAGTTTCTAAAATGATACTCTCTTCAACATACCACTGTATTTATACAACTCTTCATTTAAGGCATGCAGATGGGATTCCCTACCTTTAAAGACCATATTCAGAGTGGACTGAACAAACTTCTGTTGTGCGCCAACAACAAGTACCTGTGTTTTATCTACATTGAGTGTGAGGTGATTCTCATCTAACCAAGACTTCACCTTCTTGAGTTCTCGGTTTAAAACCATTTCTATTCTTTCAGGATTTGGATCACTGAACATCATAACAGTATCATCTGCGTACATCATTATATCACACACATCAACTACTCTTGGCAGGTCATTCATGAAAATAGTAAACAACAGAGGTCCTAATATGGACCCCTGCGGTACTCCAACCTTTGTTTCATGAATGGCAGATTTCTCTTTTTTTTTTGAACAACAGTATACTGAGTTCGCTCATTTAAGTAGGAAGTAAACCACTTCAGAGCTGTTCCCTCAATACCGTACATTTGTAACTTCCTAAGTAATATCGCATGATCTACTGTGTCAAATACCTTCCTTATATCAAGGAAGACAAGACCAGTAAAACTGCCTCTATCCATATTCCTCAATAAGAGGTCAGTAACAAAAGTCAAAACAGTATGAGTGGAATGGCCCTTTCTGAAACCCGACTGATGGGGGGTAAGTAGACCATTGTCAACAAAGTAATCATGGAGTTGGTTGTGTACACTTTTTTCAAGTATCTTGACAATAACAGGTAGTACTGAAATTGGTCGATAATTGTCAATGTTAGTCTTGTCTCCTCCTTTGTGAATTGGGGTTACTTTTGCCCGTTTCCAACAAGGGGGGATAACACCTGCTCGAATGGAACAATTATACATCTCTGTACTGATTGTGCTATGACAGGTGCTGCCAACCTGAGCAAATGACTACTAAAACCATCTAGACCAGAGGATTTGGATGCTTCAATGGATTTTAGTTCCTTTTCAACAAATTCTTTATCAATGTCAGTCAAAGTAAATGTGTTCATAGCATGCCCTCTATCTGACAATAAAACAGGTGACTGATTTTGCAAATGGAACTTTGAAACAAGTTCTCTCCCAATTGATACAAAATACTTGTTGAACATAGTTGCAATTTTGAGGGGATAACATTCTACTTCATCACCAAGTGACAGACTCAATGGGGTGAACCTCACACTGGTGGGCGCTATTTCTTTCAAAATTTTCCACAATTGCCTTGGTTTTTTTTTATTTGAAACTATTTGAGTTTTACAGAAATCTCTCTTAAGTCTGAAGCGGAGGTTATTAGCATAATTACAACAATTTCTGTACAACTGCCAGTCAAGTTTGGTCTTTGACTTTTCGGCCTTCTCTCATAACCGATCCCTTTCACTTGACAGAGATATGAACTCAGGTGAAACCCAAGGTGTCTTATTCCCTCTAACTCTCTTTGTGACTAGTGGAGCATGTCTGTCACATGACTGAACAAATATATCTTTCCACATATCCCATATTCCATGAATATCTTGCGACCAGACAATATCTTTCAAACATTCTTCTAGGTCTGTAAGAAACATATTCTCATTAAGTTGTTTGATATTTCGTGCGGTAATCATTCTTGGTGGTACATAACGTCGAAAGAGTCTACGCACAACATACACAAGGCGGTGGTCACTTAAACCAAGTGGAACATTTGATTCACATACATTTTGGGGAGTGTTTGACAGAACAAGATCAATTAATGTAGTACTCCTATCAGTTACTCTAGTCGGGATTTTGATCATTTGATGCAAACTGTTATGATTACATAATTGGTTAACAAAGCGGGATCCTCTACCACTTAACACATCATAATTGAAATCCCCCAGAATAAAACATTCAAAGCCAGTTTGAGTGGCTAAAGAGTTTGTTGAAATAATCTACACCAGAGTCAGAGGGTCTGTAAAATGTCCCAATTAGTATAGACTAATACACATGCACCTTCTAATCCAGGTAATAAAGTGGTCATCGAGCAGTGCTGCATCAATAATAATGACAAAGCCATCCGGAATGGCAAAGTGAACAGCAACGAACATTGATGATATACCCTGGGTAGATCAGAGACATGATTAGGATACCCCCGACTCTAAAATATTTCATACCACGGATTCTCACACGTTTCGCTTATCAGTAGATCACTCCTTTCCACGGCTATTTTACTTTTTGTCATAATTGAAAAGTATGCAATGTTTCTCTCATTTTGCATATCCATATATCATACTTTGCATTATACTCTGTGGCTTATACTTCATAGAAATTGTTAAACAATGTACCTGTAATTTCCCGAATGGATACTTTGTATTATGTTTTTGCTTTGTTGGATGGAGAGTACAATAATTATTGAATTGGAATTGAAATATTCTAAGAGCGATAAATTTTTTTGCGGCCCTATACGGCACTTTAGGCAGAATGGTATATCTAGGAAGTTTGTAGGACGATGTGATTATAAATTTTGTATTTAGCGGAGAATCTGGTGAGGAGGGCATAGGTGAAGTAGCAGAAGAACATCAGCAGCTCTGCTATGCCAAACACGACGAAGGCCAGACGATAGTCAGACGTAATATCGAAGAGGAGACCTGAGGTGAAACGGAAAGAGTAAACAGAGTAATGAGTTTCCATCTGGCCAGACGAGTTAAGAAAGAATCATAACTGGCAAGCTAGCTTTTCTGGACTTGTTTGAAATGTGGAGGTAACAATTAGGACTCGATGAGTAACGTGTGATGTAAAGGACTGTGGAATTTAGATTAAATTTGTTTCTGGAAGTCGCTGATTGGCCGAAACTCTGTCATCCTTTCAACTTACATGCAAATTGCCCGCTAATAATTCTTTGTTTGCAAGCTTAACGTCTTACCATCTACTTTACAGGATGGAGACTGTGACTGTGTGCACGTAGTAACTTAATTTTGTCAAATATTCAAAACTTTTTCAAGCGAAAGTGTACAGTATACATTCTCTCAAAAAATAATGAAAAGTAAACAAAATAAGCGTCCGACTTCAATAAACGAACAAACTCCATAACGTACTATCAACATTAGCAATGTGTCAGTAGTATATAGAATGAGTAATTCACCTGTGACAAAACTTCCTGTCAGGGTCCCGGCTCCATATGCGACTAATGTGAGACCAAGCCCCATGTTGAAGTCTTCTGGAGGAACAGCATACTTGACACTTACGACGATTAAGGCACACTGGCTGTAGAGGATGAAGCCGATGATGAAAGCATGCACGGCCTGAAAGGGGAAACTGCTGTCAATGTAATCAAAAAAGAACACCACGGAACCAACGAGGCCGGAGACAGCGGCAGCATCGACCCAACTGTTCGGCTTCAAATAGAGCACGGACGAAGATATGGCAAGTCCGAAAAACCCACCGATACCGCCGAGCATCGCTAGATACGATCCGTTAGTTTGAGATATTCCTAAGTACTCTGCATGAGGAACGAGAAATAGCGTCCATCCAGCCCAAACAGCCATCAGGAAGAAGTTTGCTATGACAAACAGCGAGAAGAGCGGTGATCGATGCAAGACTGACAGGTTTGTTGCTTGGCAGAGGTAGGTACTATACCTAGCTAAGAAGTTGCGCCGTCGATCTTTCTTGGGTGGTACACCGTTATATCCGATGTCCTCTGTGGGACAGTTTTGAACTTCTCTGTGGTTGGATTCCGAAGTGGGCAATTGCTTGAAATCGGCACGTTTCTCAGGAGCTGAAGATTTTGTCAGGGGCCTGAGAGTCGCGGCGCAGGCAAACGTGTTCATGTAGAGGGAAGCCAGGATAAAGATTGTTCCCCACAGTCCGTAGTATTCGAACAACTTCTCAGACACGACTGGTAGCAAGAAAGCACCGACTGGTGAACCCATGATTGCAAGTGTGTTGATCACTCCAAACCTGACCGGAAAGTGTTCGTTGATGCCGAGTATGGTGCATATAATCAAAATGTTGTTTCCTATTCCTGGGAATCGAGAAATGAAAGCGGGGACCCATTAACAATGCCATAATCTCGTTTGTTGGATATCGTGCACAAATCCCTCTCTACTACATAATGAAGAAAGTCGTAGATAGAAATAATCTAGATAAAAAGAAACAAAACAAACTGGGCGTTCAATTACCACAGTCATGATCTGCGTTGCAGTATGATTGTGCAGTTCCATGAGTGCTCTAGTTAACGTGGTATGATCAAATCCTTAAAGATGATGCAGTAGCTTAGAATCAGTACATGCTCACCGAGGAAGGACATGGAGAAACCTAGAGCCACCTCGCTCTTTGAAAAAGATGCCGAGACCAGTCCGACGCTGCAGGAGATGGCACCAAGGAACGCTGCCTTTCGAGGGGAAGTCCGCTTGACGAGGTATGATAGAAATGGCGCTGTCGGGAAGTACAAAATGGAAGACAACAAGGACATTCCTTTTACCAATATATCATGGTGACCCATAACCTTTCCTCATAACTTCCCCCAAAGAACTAAACAGAATGTGTAATAATTATTTCCCCTTCTCTGATTATCATCATAACCCACAAATTACCGATGATGGGTGTGTAAAATCCAGCATTATCTTACGTATATTTCAAATTCGTTTTACATAGAAAATGCCTATATTTCTTTAGGATAAACATTGTATTTGAGATTTTCCTCATAGCATTCTCCGAAATGTTCCCAGATGTATGTTCTATGTGTCTTTGTTGAATGAAAGTATACAAGCACCAATAAAATAGTATAGTACACTGTACTAATTTCATACTCTCAAAAAAGTAATTTTTAATCATCGTTGACTCAACGTGTTGATTGTTTCATATAATACATTTACCGTGTTTTATATGGAATATGGTTAAGGGCCGTGGGCATTTTTTCTTTTCCTGCCTTTTTCCAGCTCGCTCACTCCACTTGTTTCGTTTGTTTTCCTTTTCTGAAGAAAGCCGGGAGTGGAATCAGAAAGGTTTTGTTGTTGCTGTTGTTGTTGTTGTTGTGTGTGTGTGTGTGTGTGTGTTTGTTTTTTTTTTTTTTGCTTGTCAGCTGAAGAAACCCGGAAAATGTTTTACTTGTTAGCTGATGAAGCCCAGAAGTGGCAGTAGAAGTTGTACTGAAGCCCCCCCCCCCACACACACACACTTTTTTTTTTTTTGGGGGGGGGGGGCCTGTTAGCTGATGAAACCCAGAAGTGGCACCAGAAATATAAACTGCCCCCCCCCCTCCGCTTTTGAAAACTTTGCGCCAGCCGTGATAAACCTTAAATTTAAAGCTATTTCGCCACCTCCCTTGCCCCTTTCCACCCCTACACTCTTATTACACAAATGAAAGCAATAGAATGACCTGTCCTCGAGTCGTGAGAGAGTGCTGTCGTCAACAGCAGACTGTAGGGTTATTTCACATTGGAATAACACTATAGTAATGGACCCTATAGACAAGAAAGAGTCATGACATGGTTAATACATGTACTTCTGTCGTTCAACATGACGAACAAGCGGACATCCTGAGAGATAGGGTTTTCACCGCATAACAGTGCATAACGCGGCACCTGCGAAGCTGGGGATGATGACATTAATCTCTGCCAAATTGATAACTCAAGAGCACTCCTTTTTTTAAAGGGCACTCCTTTTTTTAACCTTCAAAAGTCGCAGTCAGATTCTCTGCCTACCACATGTTTGAATGAATACTAAATTTTTTAGGAATTTTCTGAAATTAATCACCAAATATCTACAGTGAAAAGTAATTGCCTCACTCGGAGGAGAGCTTTTGATCATTGATATTGAGCTGGATGAGAGAATTCATCCTGTTCAAGATCGGTTCGTTGACTTGTACAAGGTGTTTTCTGTGCTTGATGAAAAGCGGTTATCAGGTCACCGACCTGCAAGTCAGCAGGGTGAACCGAACAGAAGACGATGATTAGGTGTGACTCCTTGCAAGGTCAAATGACTGACGAGTACCTTGCGTTAGAACTCTGCAAGTTAAGTGGGCTGCAAATGCTGAATAATGCATTTTGAACGTCAGTCCTCATTTTTTTTTCATAAATAGATCACATAAATAGATCAATGCTACTTTGAACGTATGCATATACCGCCATCTAGCAGATCAGTTATATTAGTTTGTCTCAGAAAATATACATAATAATGAGTGAATATTTTATAGTAATGAATGATATAATGCCTTTAACTGATTCGAGTGAGCACAGAAGCCAGGTGGGTGGGTATCATTATACATAGCTACAAGAAAACAACAAATTATTTCAGTTAGTCTGTATACACTATAAGAAAGAGCAACAACATTCAAAATGCTCCAAATAAAACAATACATTTTGTGGAATATTGTAGGTTAGGTCACTGATAGTTGGAAACAAGCATTTGTTTCACGATTTTTTTTTCTTTTAAACATTAGTTGAGCTATAAAATTGCACGACACTGATCTGGTAAAAGGGCATGATATATGACATAGGTCACAGAATGAAGTGATTGTATAGGAATGCACACACAAACACACATTCACAAACCTGTGTCGGACATGCATGCAATGTGTGCTTCTTCACTTTTGAAGAACACTGAAGGCTTGTTTATTTTACTAGATTAAATAAAATGCAAACTATATATTTTCTTTTTAACACAATTTACTAACCAATGGGTGAAATTGGACATTATATTTTGTGCGTTAGAACAAAGTAAGGATTTTATGAAATTTTATACATTTTGTCAATTGTGCTGGACAAGACGAAATGTGTCCTCGAGCCCTGTAGTTTTAGTTGATATTCTAGGCCCAGCCCACTCGCGAATTTAATGAAAATAATACACTGATCTGAATTGAATTCAATTTGATTCAATGCTTGCACACGTACATGCATGTGCGTGTGAGGAAAGTGTGAGGAGGTCCTGTAAATAACGTGTGTAATATTGTACAAGTAGGCTGTGAAGTCATCGATTCGCAGTTTGTATACTAGTAGGGGCGAGATGAATGCTCCATTGACAGAGAGTATATGTTTTCACCGCCTGTTTGAGTATACACGGTTGATCGATGAAACTGTATAATGCACTGTGAGCAGTGATATCTCGCAATATAACTCACAGTCAATATGAACAACCAACGACCTCCCCTTTGTAATACAATGCAATACATATAGATGAAGAAGAATATATGAACAACCATCTAAATAAACTTTGGTATGAATCCATATTTTATGCTATAAAATTGACTAAAGGGATGGTAGGCCCTATAGATTTAATTGAGATGGGGTTTCATTTCTCCAACTTTTTTGTGAGATAATGGAAACCTCTTATGAAACATTAGATAGCATGCAATATTCTAAGACGAATTCAAGGTTTAGTTTATGAAAATTGGTTTTGAAATGGCTGAGCTATCCAAAAATTAAGAGGTCCTAATAAAAGATCACCTCACCATTAAGGACTACCTTGTTTTACTTTGTTTCTGGATATCTCAGCCTTTCCAAAACCGATTTGCATAAAGTAAACTATGAATTCCTCTTTGAATTATGCTGTTTAATTTCATAAATGGTTTATAATCATCACTTGAAGGATATCCGTCTCAACCAAAAGCATACCATCCTTTTCAGGCCATTCTAATTATTATTCAATTTTTATTTAAGGTTTATCTCTCAATAATGATATACTAATAATGATAATTACATTTATATGGCACTTTATGAAAGTGTTTCTAAGCGCATTGGTGCTATTTGTACTAAAAAAAACGGATAAAAATGATAAGATTGGGACAATGCAAAACCAAAGAAACATTAACGGAAAAGAAAATACATATGTCATACGATGAGAAATAGACTTTACTGTGTGCAGAGTTATCATTGAAAACGATTGTATTAAATTATGCTCAAGGAATTTTTAAGATTAAAAGTAGTAGATCATCGACTATTGACAATCTCTAATTCCTGGAAATATCTTGTTTCACACGCACATAAAACTATGACCCCCTCCCCCCCAAAAAAGAAGAAAACAAACAAAAACAAACAAAAACAAAAACAAAACTTTGCAAACGCATTCCCTCTTAGGCCCACATACAGTATCTTTCTGTTTACAGGTAACATTATCTACGCAAACATTTGTTGACATCTATTATGTTTAGTTAGTTTGTTCGTTCACATAATAGAGTTACCTGAAAACTTGCCCAAGTTTGATATGCACGAAGATAAAGTCATATAAAATTGAACTGAATTACCTAGGAGACTTCCGAGTGATTCTGGAAGACCGCAAATCAGTCCAACCACGGCATTGGTAGACCCGAGTTGTGCGACAAGGTGCGGAATGAATATGCCGAAAGACTTTATGACGCCCGTGCTCAACATTACGCACACAAATTTAGCCATCATACAGGCATAGCCCCACTTCAGAAACGTCTTACAGTTCTTCATCTTACCCGACAGTGTCGGGGCAAACAGACTTGAGGGGAGTGCTTGAGCTTCAAAAGTGAGATCAACTACAGTAGATTGGATCTTCCAGGTGAAGTCCCTATGCACGGGCTTGGATCCAGCTCTCCCTTCGAAACAAGACCGATGGGTATGATGTTATCATGCGTATAGAAAACAGGAAGAACAATCACCGACAATACGATGCAGTTTAGCGTGCACGACGGCCATTATAGGAAGGTCCATATTGCATAATATATTATCACGGGCGCGGATGCGTTTCAGGATCGCCGGGGTAGGGGTGGGGGGGGGGGGGGCTGGAGTGGAGGGACTGAAAAGATAATGTGCGAGCACTGTGGGAGCGGAGCGACCGATGGGGGGTGCAGGAGAATCTCCCAACCCCATCCCAAAAAGGGAGATTTTGGATGTTCAGAATTGAAATCCAACTATCTGATGCACACTTTGAATAGAATATTTGGAAATTGTTTCTATCTATAATGTCAGAAATTTAAAATATCTGTAGGTATCTGTCACCTTCTGTTCCGCGTGTGCGTCGTCAATGTGTTCTACGTACGTCTATGAAGGTGTACCGAACGGGGGAAAGTTTTGGAGGGCTACCCACCCCCCCCCCCACACACACACACACACACACTCACTAAGGAACCTTTCCATTTCTTGAATTATGAAAAGATCTAAAGCACAAATTTTATGGAATGTTCGAAAAATTGTCAGTCCCTGATATTAAGAGTATACTTTGTCTATGGAGGAGGACCAAGCAAGGGGAGGATCTTGGAGATGGATACACCCGCTCCACACACACAAACACACACGCACACATCAGAGATCTTTTGTGAAAGAATCGGATTTCAACGGTCTGGAGCACACTTTAGCAAAATATCTTGAAATCTGACAATGTAAAAAGTATTCTAAAGTCAACATGGAGGGAGAGGTGAAGGGTAACGGTGTAAGACGGGATACTCCCCCCTCCATTTGTCACGTTCCAACTTGATGTCTAGAACCTAGACCAATATACAGTCAATCCTTTCTTCCTGCTTTTATCTTATCGGCACCAGTTTGCTGGTTATCTTACTACATGACTATAGTAGTATATGTTTGAACAAAATTGATACCACTCTCGCACACACAAAACATACGCATACACACACAAACAGAGATATACTCAGTATACACAAATACGGTATTCCACCAACAGAGTATAAAACCTGCGCACCCTCTGCCCTTTAAGCCGACGCACGATATTACAGCACGATTGAAGTTACTGAGCACATTGAGAGATATACATTCGTTTTTCATGCTTGTTTTTGCCACATAATAAAAAAATTGTCGAGATATCACATTTAATGCATAAATATGTGTAGGTCAGTTGTATCACAAAACATTCTATACCATATAAAGATTTCTCAATAAAGCCTATATAGAATAAGGAGATATCACTATTTTTCTCAATAACCCGTAACTTTTTTAGTCTGTAGAAACAGTGTTATTATAACTATTGTTAACTATTACTACTGTTTAGCAATACAGTACTTAACATTGATTACACTGATTCAAATTTTCACGTTGGTCGTAATCCCTGACTCACATTTTAGAACTGTTTAGAAGCACTAAAGCTGGGTTTTTGTCTCATCTTCAAATAATGCCTTTAAGGGTTGTTACAGTGTCAGTTGAGATGGGGCTTCAGGTTTCCAATATCTTTTATGAAGATTTTTTAGATAATGAGAATATCTTATACGAAATATGAATAAAACATGTTATTCTAAGAGGAAGTCAAAAGTTTGTTTTGTAAAAATTGGTTACGAAATGGCTGAGATATCCAAAACGAAGAGATCCTATAATAGGTGGGACCCACCTTTTATTAGGTTCGCTTCGTTTTACATTGTTTTTGGGATGTCTCAGCCATTTCAAAACCGATTTTCATCAAATAAACTTTGAATTCCTCTTATAGTAGTGGCTTCTAAGTATAGGCCTATAATATCTTGCAAGAAGTTAAAAGCTTAATCCCCATCTCAACTGATACTACACCATTTCGACGACGGTATAATCTTCAACACAAACAGAGGTATAGTGACACCTACACAATATATTTCTTTCCTCTTACCGTGTGACACAAAATCTTATTGTTTCTTTCTTACGTCAATACTCCATTATGAACACACCCTGCAAGTTTAGTGAAAAATCTGATCATCAGTTCTGGAGTTATTAGGAGATTAAGCATATTTTTGTCCTTATGCATGATCCCAAGACCTTTGATCTTAAACCTCATGGCCCACAACTTAAATGATATCTTTATCATTTCATCATAACACACCCTGCAAGTTTGGTGAAAAATCATTCGTTCTTGAGTTATTGGGAAATTAAGCTTATTTCATGCCCTCTATGACCTCTATGACCTTTGACATCATTACCCCCAAATTGAATAGTCACTTGTTTACTTTCATTACGCAAGATAATCGTCTTTAGTTGTTCTCACATGGAGAATTTCTTTATAAACGGTATATTTTGTTGTGATATATAGGATCATCTCCCCATTTTTGTTGTTAGGAAAATGCACCATTACCCATGACCAACAGGCTGAACATCAACTGCTCAGTAAAAACAAAAACAAACAAAAACAAAACAAAAAACAAAACAAACACGACTAACATTTTGATTTTGCGCAGGAGCAATGGCTCGATGTTTACCAAGAAAAGGACGCCAATATGATCAGGCAAATGAAAACTTTAATCGCAACATCGTGTATTTTTATGATAAAACATTCCTCTATTTGAGCAAAACGAAAACCACGTAAAGAACCTTTTGGTTCATGCGAGCTTAAAAATGAAGTAAAAAGAAATATTGAAGCATAAACGAAATCCGAAGAAAATATTTGACTCTATTGTTTGGATTAGTTCAAGCTGAAATTATCTGTAGCAATTTGCACATTATATATGCGTTGATCAAGCAGGAACGAACATGTAACAGATCATTTTACAGAAAAAAAAAAACGTACAGTAAAAGAGATGTCATGTGGCTCATGTTATGAAAAGACATCACGGAAAATGAGAGGCACGAAGGTCAGTAACCAGAAGTAGATTCTCGACTACACAAATCTGAATATTCATAACGTGCTTACATATCTGTTCGACAATGAAAATAAAAGCCATGCATAAGATATGGAAAGACCTTCAATGACAAGAATACACGGACAAAGATAATTGCGAGAGGAAGTAAGAATTTTCTTTTAATTCTTATCATTTATTTTTTTTTTTTTTACGATTACCAACGCACAATATTGTCCTATCTGACATAATCAATGTTTTGTGCGATGAGAATCTTTTTGTTATTAGGTTTTGTCCAAAATATAAATACATAACGGGGAAATTTAATCATTCTATACGCGCTGAATTTATAATGAAATGAGTTCAGAGTGCCATGATGTCTTGTGTGCGTCTAGTACGAAGTCGAAGGTGACCTCATGACTGTAAGAGACTCGGTGGGTGATCATCAGTTGCAGGTGTGTGCTCTCGATCAGACAGTATGAGATCAGAACTCCTCAAAGATGCGAACGTGGTCTCTACGTGTTTGCAGCGCTCCTGTGCGCCGATCACAGTTGGTGTATCGAATCAGACGAACCGTCCTGACTCGTGATAGCCGAGTTGGTGAGACGGGATCCTACGGTAATGAAAGTCTCTTCTTTATTCATGCACTTCAATCGGGATTCCCGTGATTTAATGGTGTTGACTCCGCGTGATGTGATTGCCGTGAGTCTGACTGAAATGTCATTAAATCAAAAAGATCCCAAACACTAATTGGAGAAATCCAGTTGCATTACAAAATAGAAAAAAAAAGGTGTTATGGATTTTGGCACAAAACTCATTGCATAGTGTATTAATATATCAGGTAAATTCAGCTACGAGAAAATGCAATAGTTCCGGTCGGTCCACTGTAACAAAACGTTATGTAGTCATGTATCATTATATGCCTGAGTAATTTGAGTAATCACTGAATATACACTGAGGACACCGATCAAAAATTGAAGTTGTTTCATTTACATTCAGCAAAACATCGGGTAAGTCACGGTACCGGAGATAATCTATCACTTTAACACATGACTTATACCATACCATTCCCAAAGGGGGATGGTATGGTATTGAAGTTGCAGGATCGTATTAAAGCATTGAAGTTACAGGATCATATAAGAAAGTGACTGCGGTGATATCATAAACTCTTCAAAATCATATGAGTTTTCATATCTTTCCTTTTCTCCATGAAGAACAACTTTTGAATAAGCAGAAAGGCAAATTAATGCTTTCATAGGCCGAGATTATTCCACGTCTACTGAAAATCGGAGAAACGATAAATCACGACCTACAGGAATGCATGATTATTGAATTAGATCAAAACTACAAATAGTAATAGCGATCTTTGGTATATGTAGTATCGCTGTAGATACGCTGCATTTTCCACGCTCTCAGGGGAAACAAATCTTCAACGCAAAGACCCAACAAAAATTTGGGCATTTTCAAAATTAATATGTATTTTGTAATTTCTTTTTTATTTTTGTTTTGTCTCCTCTTCGTTTCTCAATGTCCAACGAACACAACAAAATCAATGTAGCGTTGGAATGATAATAATAATAAAAGATTACCCGAAGGAGCATCGACACTGCAACAGATCTATCGACAAGGTACCGGTATTATATTACATGCATTGACTGAGACATCGACAAAAAGGCACATTATGCATAATATGTAATTGAAAAAAAAATTGCATCGTAAATTTTTAAACAGCACAAAATGCAAGCATTATATTGCAGACAAACAAAACAAGAAACGAAATGAAAATGTTTTGGTGCGACCTATGTATAACGTCTTCATCTCAGCATGTTGGCTTGGTCGGTTCACTTGACCCATAAAATCTCTGCTGTTCAGTAACCAGTTCAGTAACCAGTTCAGTAACCGCAATGCTACTATATAATCGGTAATTTTAATCATTGCTGGTAAACTGTATAGAGAGAGACGAAGACCCCCCCCCCCCCCTTCCAATAATCTGAATATCCGCCACACTCCCGTTGACTGCAGGATTCAGAAAAGTCAGAAACAGCTATATAATATACACCACGCAGTGCATGTCAAGGCGCATCACACACACACACACACACACACACACACGCACACACAATCTTATACTCATCTTACACACGATGACACACAAACAGTGTACTTACATGCAACATAATATTGACAATATAACAAGTGTAAAGAGTAAATTCACCTCTATGTACCCCTTTACAATATAATATACAGAGTTTGAATCCTGTGATCATGTGCTGACATTATAGCTGTGGATATCATAGCGTATACACAAGAAGCGTAGTACCGTCTCATTCATGTGTGTACTAAATGAGCACCTATAGTAAATGCCGCAGTACAGTGACAGGGCCATCCGGAATGACAGAGTTAACACTGAAGACACTACCCTATAGGTAAATTAGATCATATCACTGACATATAGAGACTAAGATAATATTTCTTAGCTGCGCTATTGCATTTTTGGGACGATGTGATTATAAATTTTGTATTTAGTAGAGAATCTGGTGAGGAGGGAATAGGTTAAGTAGCAGAAGAACATCAACACCTCTGCTATGCCAAACACGACGAAGGCCAGACGATAGTCAGACGTAACATCGAAGAGGAGACCTGAGGTGAAACGGAAGAGTAATATAAACAGAGGGATGAGTTTCCATCTGGCCAGAAGAGTGAGGAAAGAATCATACTGACTGACATGCTCTTGTTCCGAACTCGAAGGCAATTATTACGTCTGTATGAGTAACGCATGATGCTAAGGGCTGTGGAATTTAAATTAAAGAGGGATCTCATTCTAGTTATAAGTTAGTCTGATAAGAAAGAGTAAAATCCTACGAGTACAATGACGAAAATTTGATCCAAATCGGATAAGTTATCGGATTGGATAATCGGCGAAGTAATGATTTTGTGAAATTTCGCTAATTTCTGCAGAATAGTTCGTACAGTTAATATGAATATGCAAATGAGTGAGCTGATGATGTCATCACCTCACTATTTTGCATTGATCGTACACACACAAAAAAATGGCGAAAATTCAACGTATCTGTTATCTAAGTGTAAAAGTGATATTCCTGGTCGAATAACTTCAAAATAATGATCAGTTAGATATAGGCCTACCAGGATTTGAAACTGGGGTGTAATTGAGTGTGAATGAATCGTATATACAGTATATGGCAAGCTATGAGGGGATTACATCATCTCTGTACATTTCCATTTTGACTGTTCGTGAAATGTTTCTAGAAGAAATTAGCGAAACTTCAATATGTCATAAATACTTTATTTTTCATCCCGTTTTGATCAAGTATTCATTTTTGTGCTAAGAAAATATTGCTCATTTTCTTTCTTTTTTTCAGACTAACTTTCAATTGCACCGGAATTCGCCTTTAAATTTGCTGTGAGTGCGTTTGGAAGCCATTGCTCTCATGCTTTCAAATCACAGGCGAATTGCTTAGTTTCCTTTAAACTATTTTTTTTTTCTGTAAGCTTGGCTTCAAAGAATAAAGGCCTTGTATATCTAGTTACTAAATTTTGTCAAATAACTCAATTTGTCGAATGTCTGTATAGCGAAACGTGTACTCTAAAATAAAGGTATACCCGACTGTGAGAGGACCAATCTCTGTATGACAAAACGTATACAGATATCATCCATATCAACACTGTGTCAGAAGCAGAATGAGTAACTATTTACCTGTGATAAAGCTTCCTGCAAGAGACCCGGCTCCATATGCGACGAATGAGAGGCCAAGTCCCATGTTGAAGTCTTCTGGAGGAACAGCGTACTTGACACCGACAACGACTAAGGCACTCTGACTGTAGAGGATGAAACCGATGATGAAAGCATGGGCGGCCTGAAAGGGGAAACTGCTGTCAATGTAATCAAGAAAGAACACCACGGAGCAAATTACACTGGAGACAGCGCCGGCATCGACCCCGATGTACGGCTTGAAGAAAAGCATCAATGAGGAGATGGCAAGTCCGAAAAACCCACCCATTCCGCCGATCATCGCTAGATACGATCCGTTGGATTGAGACATTCCTAAGTACTCTGCATGAGGAACGAGAAATAGCGTCCATCCAACCCATACAGCCAGCAGGAAGAAGTTTGCTATGATAAACAGCGAGAAGAGCGGTGATCGATGCAAGACTGACAAGTTTGTTGCTTGGCAGAGGTAGGTAGCTAAGAAGTTGTGTCGTCGATCTCCATTGGGTGGCACACCGTTAAATCCGATTTCCTCTGCAGGATAGTTTTGAACTTCTCCGTGGTTGGATTCCGAAGTGGGCAATTGCTTGAAATCGGCACATTTCTCCGGAGCTGAAGATTTTGTCAGCGGCCTGAGCGTCGCGGCGCAGACAAACGTGTTCATGTAGAGGGAAGCCAGGATAAAGATGGTTCCCCATAGTCCGTAGTATTCGAACAACTTCTCGGACACGACTGGTAGCAAGAAGGCACCGACTGGTGAACCCATGATTGCAAGTGTGTTGATCATTCCGAACCTGATCGAGAAGTGTTCGTTGATGCCGAGTGTTGTACAAATCACAAGTACGTTGTTTCCTACACCTGAGAAGCAAGAAATGAAAGCAGGGATCATTAGCATAAATCAGTTGGGTTTATGTATGACACCATGCAAATTTCTTGCACAAGCTCCATAACACAACATAGGGAGGAAAGTCTTTGGTAAAAATAAAAAAGTCTAAGTCAAAGATTCCACAGCATTTAATCGCCGTGGTCATGATCTTCATATTAGTCAAGCCCTGCGGGGGCTCTTTGAGATTTACGTGCTCAGTTCAGTTTAGTTTGGGTAAAGACCGGGCAACTAAGCAGAATTATAGAAGACCCTATACAAAACAACCTTTTCAGAACTTAAAGTAATACTCACCTAGGAAGGCCATGGAGAAACCTAGAGCCATCTCACTCTTTGAAAAAGCTGCCGAGACCAGTCCGACGCTGCAGGAGATGGCACCAAGGAACGCCGCCTTTCGAGGGGAAGTCCGCTTGACGAGGTATGACGCAAATGGCGCTGAGGGGAGGTATGAAAGAGAAGAGAAAAGCGATCCGAAGTTGTTGGTTTCATCATAGAGAACAAAATAAACAAATGTGTGATATTTTCTCGTCTCATAAGTCTCATCATCGTCACGACCTACCAACTACAGGTGGTGGGTGCTGTATTAAACATTATATGTTTATATTCTATTTTTTTTCATTGATAATACCTACAATTGTTTTTTTTTTTCATTATCATAAATAATATATATCATAATGTGGGAGGGGATACCCCCTCCCACGATAGGGACTTTTTGTAAAAACAGAGTACAAAAGTCGCGTTTATAGAGCATTTAAAAACACATTTCTGGGGAATTAACATATTGAAAAAAATCAGTTGGAAGGACTATAATCATAACATGCGGAGGGTACATTATGTGACGGTGTGAGCCCTTCGGCGAGGGAGGGTGTGAGAGTGGGATCCCCCTCCCACGGTAGGGACTCTTTGTAAAAACAGAGTATAAAAATCGCGTTTATAGAGCATTTAAAAGCAAATTTATAGGGAATGAAACATAGGGGGAAGATTCAGTGCGAAAGACTATGATTATAACATACGGGCGTACAGGAGGGTGTGGGAGGGGGATACCCCCTCCCACGGTAGGGACTTTTTGTAAAAACAGAGTATGAAAGTCGCCCTAATAGAGCATTTTAAATCAGTAGGGAATTAAACATAGTAAAAGAAATCACTGCGAAGGACTACGATCATAACTTATGAAAACTATTCATCTTACTCTAAGTATATACGGGCAGAGCGAGCGAACCACTTTCACTTTGCCATTTGTCTGAATTGTTAAAGCAATAAAAAATATTCTTATACTGCTAGAAAGCAGAGAAGTAAAGGAGAAATGTAAGGTTTACTAGAAAAGGTATGTTTCAGCGGGCACACTGGAGGACGCGAGGGTACCATTTTGATACACTAAATCTACTCATAAGTTAATATTAATGTATAGATATAATAATGTATATTGTTAATGTAACGGGACAAAAATTTCACATTTTCAGTTATGAAATTGACAACTTTTAAACAAGAAAAATGCCTTTATTATTCATTTTGGTGTTTAAATAATTGATTAATTTTTTGTTACAGGGGGCGGGGGGGGGGGAACAAATGCCCCTCTCCCCCACCCGCTTCTGGCGCCCTTGTTCTGAACAATGGCCAAGGTTTGAATGCTCTATCACATAATTATTCATGAGAAATTCCACATCACAGCTAGTCTTTATTCATCCTGAAATGCAGTGTATGCAAGCATATGAAAACATGGCTTGTCTTTTCATGTGCATGCGTTTCACCCTTTACCATGAATTCAGATTAGTAGTGCCTGGGGCAATCCATCATGAATCATTAATTATGTGCCTTGGAGCAAGAATCCAGAAGCCTAGTCAGCAGAGCTCTGAAAAGGTGGTATTCATGGTATTCATGCGTATTGTTCAGAGTCATTGTAAGCCCACGCTCACATACACATCATTGGTCATGTTGATACCTGCATTGTGTAAAGTTCAATTTTGTACAGAGGGTTCAAATTTGACCAAAATCTGGAACCTAATTTCAAATTAATCATGGATTTAGCGAAACTGATTTATGCTCTCATATTCAAATCACCTCCAACTAAATTGTACACTATTCAGCTATTACTCATATCAATGACAGTGTTGTCTAATGTATAGTTTTTGAACTATTAGGGATCAAAAGTGGGAAATGCTTTTTGTAATACCTAGTACAACGTACATAACATCACGTTGGTATGTGTGTATCATTTTAAACAATAATGTATAAAATACAGTGCTACACTGAATGTACTGTAGATGGTAAAGAGCAAGAATACCCTTTGGCAAAACTGAATGCTCTAACGTCGGTCACGTGTCCTGTGTTAACTCTGCTGCCCTGATGCAGTGAATTTTAGTGACCATTTACTCTGTCACACTAGTGTATTGGGAGAGAGAGCGTGATGTGTATCAATATACTGCAGGTACAAGTTATATGCTCGTATGATAGTAACCCGGGTTAACTATACACGTTTCGTGATATTGTGGTGATTTATTTGTATACTATCCATACATTCTCAGTGAACTGTGTCGAATGACACATCGCTCTATTGTTGCCGCTTGCAGTGAAAAAAACACTTTTTTCCCCTCTTGGTCATCGTGGACTTCTGGAATAGCACAATATTGTCTAGGAGATTATCATGCTTTCGTGTCAATGCGGTGGCTCGTGATTGCCAGGCCAGAACGAACTGCTTTTCGGTGGCGTGAAGTGTCAGCTCCATGCTATGACTCGAGTAGGTTTACTGAGGGTCACAGAATGGAGTCGAGGGTCAATTATACAAATAATACCCAAATATGAATAAAAGCATGCAGTCTATATCTGTTTTATATAATCATAGAACAAAATTAAATGAGATTTTACTTGGTCCATCGCCATCGTGCGAGCCAGTTCACACATCGCGATCAGACGCTGACATGAATGTTTGCACAGCGATCGCATTGGACAATACAAAGAACACCTGTCGAGGTTTGGTCCGTGTTTATTGAATGAACTACATGAAACCAAGGAGGTACTACTAGTACTACCTCCTTGATGAAACCGCACAAAGTTTCTCGATTACATGCTGCTCTGTTGCATACGATTTCGGTTGCTGCTTCGCGTTACATCTCGGATATAGAATGCACTCACTACGTAGACCTTCTAGTATTCTATAATTATTAAAACAAAGATTGGTTTAAAAAAAAGTTGTCTGCCATGGCCTGGCTGTTGCATCTCATTGCAAATCTTGCCGCTTACTAGAAATATAGTCATCTATTTCATTTAGAAATTTTCAATTGTAATTTGTATTTAAGGGAATTTAACTGTCTGCAGTCCCACATGTACGTTTAAATGATAAAAACAGAATAAACAAAAAGTAGTGAATTTGAAAACAGAAACTTTATGATTTGTGAACATACATGGCATTACGTGATACCTAAATCAAAGGTTAACATAAAGAGGCATATTGCTTTTATTATGTCGTGTCCTCCTATTCATGGACCTGCCCGAAAGTACACTCGTCATGTGTTTCTACAAGTTTACTTTTTTTTTTCCTTACTAAAGTAATTACACTCTATGTTTAAAGTCATTCCTGGTAGAACCTATCTTTTCCAATAATGAAATTATTTTGAACAAATAGTTTCAAACATATAATTTATACATGTTGTTGTAAACATTGTTTGTTTTCCTTGAAATCATAACGAAACAAAATGTAATGTTGGAAATAAAATTTGATTTAATCTTGAATTTGAAAAAAAAAATGGTTGTCAGTTTCTTGTGTTCAATCTTGAACTTTCTTTCTTTGTTTACTCCATTTCCATCCATCGCGTTCAGTTTAAGAATTACAAGTCCCTTTATATTTTCTTTTTTCGTAACAGAATTTGTAAATGAGGTTTGGCTTGTCACTTTTTACCCTTTCCTCTTTCTTTAATCTGTTTGGCTTTAGCTTTAGCTTTTGTCTCTAATATTGACCTGGATTTGAAAAAAAAAAGAGACAGATGAATATAATGATTCTCGAAATATTATCTATACTATACAGGTACAACAAGTATATATAAACCTTAAGGTTTCAATGTTTGAAATAATACATTTATCATTATCATCACTAGAATCCCCATGAGCATTATTGTGACATGACCTGTTCTCGGCAGTCTTTCAGCAGAAACATCGTTCTGTCATCCAAATCTGTTACCAATTCATGTCAAATGACTGTAGGCCCCAAATTACAAACATATTAGTACATGTCACAATAGCAATATTACTATGCCTAAGAAGTTTTTTTTTAATGGTAGCTGTGGAATTCATATTTCGAAAACACATGATAATCTGCTTGTATACCATTTAATGATATAATAATACAAATAGGAATATAATTGAAATGAATAGGAACACTCGATTATTATATTGTCCAGCATGAACGGAAACTGTTCACCTGTACCTCGGTGAGAAATATTTTGTCATGCCTTACTGATCAGTGATCCAGGTGAACTAACTTTGTGTAAGCCCTTAGTGAAAGCAGACGCAGATCTCTCCTTTCCCTTTCTCCTTTCTACTATCCTATTTCTACACAAGTATGTGTATTATGTACGAGGGGTGCACGTAAATCAAGCCACGCTTAAGCTGTTCGTAGCCCTACAGTAACTGTATTACTCATTGTACGGTTGTATTGCTGATACGTTTAACAAAAATATTTTGTTAACAAATGATGTTTATGTATATGTATGGCTCCAACAATGTAATGTATATATATACATGTACATGTATGTTCATGTACAATGATAATACAGGAATCAATAAATCAAATCAAATCAAATCAAATCAAATGATAGATGAAGATCAGCAGGGCAGTATTGGTAATGTGCGTGCCTATAACAGTCTCATTGCATTACAAACTGCAACTTTCCTTGTCACACTGAACACCAAACAAGTGTCAGGAATTTCCTTGGACCAAGAGTTCCACAAGACTGCATTGACATGGATTGATGTTTATAAACCACACTTATGAAAGAAAGCATAAAACGTATAAATATTATCCCATTCCATTCAGGAACCTGGTGGCATGTGTATTAAGTCTATGGGAATTTCATAATTCGGTACGGAACGGGTTAATAAAGTCGAGTTGCAGGTATATTCATGGCATCCCAAGCGGATCACACTGACTCCTATGCTACCAAATTATGTAATTGGTACTAATTCCTCAATTTGGTTAATTGGACACATCTGATCTACTTTTATTAAAAATATTTGATAATGATTATGCACCTCAATGTAAATTAGAATTTTGGAAAGTGGCAGAAAAATTCAACATTTGCCCTAAGATCTGTTAATAGCAGTATGGCTTTCCGCTACATTGGATTAGTTCGTTTAAATACTTTACAGTTGGTTAAAAATTGTCCTTAAATAATCATATGCAAAGATAAAGTCAAATAAAGTTGAATCAAATTACCTAGCATACTTCCGAGTGATTCTGGAAGGCCGCAAATCAGTCCAACCACGGCATTGGTAGACCCGAGTTGTGCGACAAGGTGCGGAATGAATATGCTGAAAGATTTTATAACGCCCGTGCTCAACGTATAGCACACAAATTTAGCCATCATGCAGGCGTAGCCCCACTTTAAAAACGTCTTACAGTTCTTCATATTACCCGGCATTGGCAGAGTATTTAGACAAATTCGAGCGGGGTGCCTGAGCTTCAGAAATGAGACGAGCAATAGTAAATCAGATCTTCCGGTTGAAATGGCGCATTTCCTCACGGGCTAGGATTTCTTCCTTCAAAAACGTGTGCACTGCTCACATTTTGATTATCTAACGTAGAGAACGTCGGAGAATAATGCAATGCAATATAGCCGTATATCACGCTAAGGAAGCTAAACAATCCATATTCCATACCCTAAACAATGAATGCCAGGCAGGCGGGTGTTTGCTGTTCGATGCATGTTCTGCTCGGTGTCTCTTCCAAATGGGCCACCGCCAGCGGAGCATATCGCGTACTCTGTGTGGCAGATGTCGACCATAGAGCTTTGTCC
Organism: Diadema antillarum; assembly: GCF_040938485.1. Lineage (NCBI taxonomy): Eukaryota > Metazoa > Echinodermata > Echinoidea > Diadematoida > Diadematidae > Diadema > Diadema antillarum. The sequence goes on along the minus strand of NW_027270905.1, from coordinate 1,465,733 downwards.
TGAGACTCAACAATACAACTAATGACAAAATATGCAGGCAGATGCCCCTGTATCATTCTGATCACACCGCCCTTTAAAAAAAGGCCGCATTTGGTGAGAGTGAAATAGGGATCGGGAGAATGCACTGACCGTTAGAGAGATAGTATACTGTGATAAATAGACTGCCTTTCTATACTACTAGTATACGCCACTTTAACGTAGAGGGCATAACTAAGTGCCAGAGCCTCTGCTAGTGCAAGTGCAGAGTCAAGAGTCCGGCAGCTAGAGTTCTCGCCACCGATCTGTCGTTCTTGCATCTCCGGGGGCCCGTTTGATAAAGATTGAGCGTAAGTTGCAATCAATCGCAAATTGCGTTTCACAAAGAACTTTGCGATTGGGCACAGGTAATGATCAATCTATACTGAAAGTTAGCTTGATTTTTCTTGAAATCAAGCCCAAGTATATCTTTATGACACATGGACTTACGCTCAATATTGAACTTATGCTCGATTCAGCGAGTTACGCTCAACAAATCGAGCGTGAGATCAATCGCAACTCTATAATTTATGAAACAGGCCCCGGGTCTCCGGGTCACTCATGTAGACTCAAGATAAGCCCCGTTTAACAGAGCCTTTCCAACCAGAGTTACCGCGAGAACGTCAGGGCATTTGTTTTGTTTTATTTTAACCCTGCCTGTTAAAACGGTCCCCGCAGAATGTTTCACGGACGTTGTAGTGGTAACTTTAGACAGACATTACCCCGACAACCGTTCTGTTAAAACGCTCTCGTGGTAATATTCCTTTGATGCACTCAACATGAATGCGTTATAGTCCAATCACGTATACATGCATTATACAGCGTGTCCCAGAAAAAACGAAACCGTGTTTCCATGCAACTTTTTACTATCGGAATCATACATCTTCTTTATGAGATATACATCAATGGAAAGATAAGCTTTTCTTCTTTCATTTGATGTACAACTTAATGTTCATCGTTTATGCATGACTGAGTTAGAACAATGAACAGTGGTGCTACCAAATTTTCATTTGCACGCGCAAATGGAGACTTCAAGTGAATTTTTCAGACTTTTAACGTTACGTTTTCGAAAAACAAAGTGCATTAGCCAAATATTCATATTTTCTTCTTTCATATGAGACCCAACGCGTCAAATATGAATAACGCATGCTTGAGCAAAAATTGCCTGAAAACATGTTCCATTTTTACCGTCGAAAAACAAACATTCAGCTCTCCCGACTTAGCATTAGACAATGGGCTCATCTGCACCATTGAATTCACACAAAACAACCGCAGTGCTATCTTGGAGTGAATGTTGTCTGCGGGGGTGGGGGGTATTTACAGAGAATGCTGTATGAGACGGAAAGCCCTTTGTTGTCATTTATTTAGAAAAAGCTATGAGACATAACCAAAATTATTGAAGACTACTATCATGAGTATGCTCAGGCTGCACGCAGTCCAATGGCTATGGGAAATCAACATTACAACAATGGTACACATTTTGATGATTTTGTACCTCAAACTTATTTCACTGTTTTCATTCCTCTCTACATTTCCCTCAAGCGAGGTTAGTCCTTCATCACTGACAGGGTTTTGAAGTTTCTGAAGGGGGAGGTGAAGTAGAAAGAGAGGGTACATCACTTTATTTACCACTGAACTTGCGCTTCTAACATTTCAAAGGTGCAAGTGCAGGGCAGAAAGTCGTCTTTTTTTTTTGGAGGGGGGGGGGGGGGGGGGGGGGGCTCGGAAGGTTTTTTCGGTCCGTTTCTCCCACCCCACCTTCCCAAACATTCCGCTGATGAACGCCCTTTGCTCTGTAGTTAGCTGCCTGGTCAGGCAAGCTCATGATCATGTGCTAATTTCCGACCCTATTCACAACCGAATCGTCTGTAACATTCTCTTTTACCCCCTCCCTTCATGTTTGTTTGAATTCATTGAAGCATGAAGACCATTGTTATCTGCCAAGTTGGGCATGTCGGGAAAGCTAACTGGCTCCTTATTTACTATCTATCTATCTGGGTAAAATGGAAGCATATTTTCAAATTAAGTTTTCTCGAGCAGGGCGTTGATTATTTTTTACGCATGGGATATCATATGAAAGGAAAAAGAATGGATATTAAGGCTATGATTTTTTTTTTTTTTTTTTTGCAAACGATTGCTGAAAAAGTATGAAAAACTCAATCAAAGTCGACATTTGCTCGTGCAAATGAAAATTTTAGTAGCACTACTGTCTATTGTTCTAACTCAGTCATGCACGAATTTTGAACAATGAGTTGTGCATCAAATGAAAGAAGAGAAGTGTATCTTTCAATCCATGTCCAACTCATAAAGCAAACATGTGATTATGATCGCAAAGAATTGTAATGAAACTCGGTTTCGTTTTTTTTTCTGGGACACGCTGTAGATTGTAACCTCACCCCCTTCGCGCATGAACTGGTATAGGTTGTTATGGAAACCTACACTGAGAAGGGTTTTGGTGTGTGTCTGTTAAAACGGTACCCCTCGCTCTATCCTGCGGTTTTATTGTCCGAAGCGATTAATGTTGTTCTCCGGACGTTATTCCGACGTTGTCGGGATAAGTTCTGTTAAAACAGGGCTTTAGATTTTTTAAAAAAATCAATTTTAACACTAGCATATACATCACGACATAGAGCACGCATTTTGTTACGACCAAATCACACTGAGAATGAGGGCACAAAAGAACCAATAAGCTAATGTTCAGGCGGTTTATTCACAACGATATTCTGTGTATAGATCCGCCAATCAGCACGATTAATACACAATCACTTATATATCAATACGGTTCAATGTAATCAATCGATACATGTATCAATCCAAAGTAAAATCATAAGGTCCAAGTAATCCCCTGGAAATGCCCAAAGATGATGTTCGATGAGCAGATATAAATTATGATCCTCGATGCCTTTAGCCAGCTTTAATGGGGAATTCAGATAATAGTTAGTCTGATAAGTAAAAGCACAAAAATATAACCATGTTATTGACGATCTGATGAAAATCGAACAAAAATAAAAAAGAATTAAAGGAATTTATGATACATAATTATGAAGTTTCGCTTAGTTTCTCAAAACAGTTATTGAACAGTCAATGTGAATATACAAATTGGTGAGTTGAAAATGTCATCACCTCTCGAAATGCCAGGTTATATAGTTTGCGCACACAGTCTTGTACTATCTCTATTCTTTCCTGCTGTTGTTCTTGTTCAAACGCAACTATTCCCCCATGCAGTCTCAAATCCTATCATAATATGTGACTGATCGTTTGAAATTATTAATCTCAGGAACCATCCTAGGCTTTACATGTTGTATAGGAGAAAAAAAATCCTCATTTATTTATTTTTTTTTTTTAGGGGGTCAGGGGCTGATCTACCTTTTTTTCCAAGGAGGGGGTTTCAGGGGCTGAGCTGGGTATTGCGAGGGAGCGTAGCGACCGAGCAGTAGCGAGCGAAGGGGGGGGGGGGGGGAGAGGTGTTGGAGGGGGGTATCCCCCTCCCACAGTAGGGAGATTTTTCATTTTTAGGGTTGCCAGCTTGCGATTTTAAGCATACTTGCATGCTCTATTTTTCTCCTTTTTTGCCTAAATAATTGGGGGGGGGGGGGGCTGCAGCCCCACCCCCGCCCCAAGCGCGCCGGGACACTTCTGTTTGTTGTTGTTGTTGTTGTTTTTGTTTTTGTTTTTGTTTTTTTTTTTTTTGGGGGGGGGCTGGCAAAACCTCGACGGGGGCATATTCATGTGACGGTGTGAGATCCTCGGCGAGGGAGCGAAGCGACTGAGCCGGGGGGGGGGGGGGGGGGGGGGGGCGTGGGAGGGGGGATACCCCCTCCCATGCACGGTAGGGACTTTTTGTAAAAACCGAGTACAAAAGTCGCGTTTATAGGGCCTTTAAAAGCAAATTTCTAGGAAATTAAACAGTGGAAAGGATAATTGCGAAGGACTATGATTATAACATACGGGGGGGGGGGTACATTATTTTATGTGACGATGTGAGATCCTCGGCGAGGGTGCGGTAGAGACTTTTTGTAAAAACAGAGTGTAAAAGTCGCGTTCATAGAGCATATAAATCAAATTTCTAGGGAATTAAACATTGTTAAAAAAAATCACTGCGAAGGACTATGATCATAACTTATGCAAACTATTCATTTTACTATAAGTACGGACAGAGCGAGGAAGCCACTCTCACTTTGCCATTCGTTTGAAATGTATTCATTAAAAGCTAAAACGTAATCGCATTGTTCGAGCAATAAGAATTATCCTTATATTACTAGAAAAGGACAAATGTTACCCATAAGTAAAGATTAGTGTATAGATATAATAATGTATATTGTTAGTGTATCATAATTTTCGAAAATTTTGCATGTTCAGTTATGAAATTGACAACTTTTAGACAAGAAAAGTGCCTTTATTGTTCATTTTGGTCTTAGAATAATTGATTAATTATTTGTTGTTTGTGTGTTCTTTCTTTTTTTTTACTTGGCAGCCCAAGTGGGGGGGGGGGGGGTTAAACCCCCGAACCTCATCCCCCCCCCCCCCCCCCCCACTTGGGTAGGGGGGAATGGTGGTACGCAATTAATGAGGTCATATTTTGTGAGGGGATGATGTGTCTCTAGTTCACTCATTTCCATATTCGTATACCATATGAAAGTCTGATCGAGAAGTGTTTTGTAAAGCAAAACCCTATAGCAAAAAATATTATTTTCCATTTCTCAACTTCCCTAATTTCTATCCCTTTTCTATAAGTGTACCTATAGTGTGTACAGCTATGGGCAACTTTTTGTGATGTGTGACTGAATGCCTTTTTTCTCTCTCCCTCCTTCTCTTCCTCTCTCTCTCTCTCTTTCTTTAAGAAATGTTCTTGATTTCCGTCGGTACTTTAAGTCGTTGCTCTTTTGTGATCTCGTTCTTTTATTCTTCCCCCCCCCCCCATTTGCTACTTCCACTTCTTCTTCTTAGTCGTCTGCTTGCATTTTCCCCTGGTTATATCTTCACTTCTCCTGGGACTCTGCCTTATGCGACTCGAATGTACCCTGGTGGTCATTAATGACCCAATATGCAAAGAGTATGATATAGTTTATGATTTTGGTTCTTATGGTATAAAAGTGTAAATTTTTGTGAGGATAAAAGCGAATATCACGCTGTGAAAACGTAAATACTTCAATACTATATCCCTTTGAACATCATTTTCACAAATACTTGCAAAACTATTAAATCAGGCGTGAACAAAAACAAGGATAAACTCTGCATTGCTAAAATTACAAACAAATAATTCTGTGATGACGTCGCATCAATAGCAAACATTTTCAATCAGTATTTTTTTTTTTTTTTTGCAAATCGGAAATAATCTTCTGATTGACAAACTACCTTACATCGAGGTAAAAAAAAAACCCACTGAATTAATCAGTGTTTGTCGTAGCAGTCACATGATAGAAAAAAAAAATAATATCATATATTCATGTACTTGGGCTGAATTCGAATCAACGACCTCCTGATCACCGGACAGGCGTTTTATGCACTAGACAACCGAGCTTCCGCCAAAAAGCCAGTGCTGGTTCTAATCCCTATTGCTTATAGCATGCAGCGGATACAGCGCATTATTCAAATCAAATCAAAATTCCTGCGCCAAGATTTTTTTTTCATATGGTTGACAAATTTGTCAAATTGCTAGGGGTTTTTTGGAGTGTGTTTTGAAAAGGGTAAGGATCTGTGCACCTGTTTACCCTTACAATTCGTCAAGAGTTTAGAGGCAACTGAATGAAGTAATAATCATTTTCTATCACGGTTATCTATGAACAGAAACTGTTAGTTGCTTCTTAAAAATTTGATAACCTATTCAAAGTTTAACAGAATTTAATGAAATATGATTTTTATTCTCCTAAACAGAAATAATGTCAGATTCTTATATCAATGTAAGCCCTACTGTTCTTTTTTTTTTCTCAGTAATAAGAATTATGACTACATCTTATCCTCAAAACTTACCGTGGAATCATGTTGTGCGTAGAAACTTCGTAGCCTTGGTCTCCAAATTTACATGCAACTCAGCAACATATCGTTGTTGTTGTTGTCGTTGTTGTTGTTGTTCATTTTCCATCTGTGAAGATGGCTGGATAGCCCATATTCAGCTACACTAAGCTGGTCTTCCATGGGGTCCAGTTGGATGTGGGGTGGGACCACTTCACCGGGTTAGACACCCTGCTCTTTACGATGAATGAATGAAGCGGGATCTTTTACGTGCATGAGCTGTGACTCTCTCATACACGGGACCTCCATTTTATGTCCTATCCGAGGGACAGAGTGTTTTGCCTCTTGCTAGAGGGGACGGTATGTTTACACACAACATTGCTCAGTCCAGACTCGGGTTCAAACACGGGCCGCGTGATCGTGAGGCAGACGCGCTACCGACTGAGCCAACTCACCGCCCTATCGATGTAAATATTTTTTTTTTTTCCAAAATTTTCATCCAAAGCTGCGGCGCATCCTCAACAAGAACATTTGGTTTGCTTGTTGTCGCTATTGTCTACATTGTTATTATGTCTCTATACATGATGCCAGAATATTAATTTATGCCCTATCCTGTCTACCCTGATTAGCCTATCCGAACACTCTGTTTGCATAATATATCAACTGTTACCTTATCTCACAATGATAGTGTATATATGTCTTCCTTTTTTAGTTAAATCTAACCCTTCATAGCACGTCCATGTAAGCCATCACTCACGATTGATTCCGTGCCTTTAAATGTACTGCTGGTTCTCATCATTGTGCAGAGTAGTTCTAGATTTTGAAAGAAAGCCTTTGAAAAAAAAAATTATAACACGGGGGTGTATGTAAATAAATTGCTGCCTGACTGCGAGTTATAAAATTGGCATCACTTTCCTTTACATGATAATTTACTCCTTCAAGCCGCAGAGACATTCCTGGCTTATCCTTTACAGTCATTTGTTGAAAAAAAATGAAAATAAAATGAACTGAATTGAATTTGTTGTTATCCAGCCGCCTTTTTATACACCCCCCCCCCCCTTGCTACACACAAGTTTTGACAGAATACGATTCTTGCTGCCTGTATGATGTAATGCGTGAACTCACATGCCTGTCTCGGTGTGAGTTAGGTCGTTCGGCGTTGCGTTATTGCCATCCGCGCAAAATGTGATTTTGATATGATGAAATGATAGACATGATAAATAAAAGATATAGATATGATAAAATTATGATGAAAGATATAGGGCCTATGTTACAGAGATGAATAATAAAACATAGCAAACAAAAGAAAAAAATTACTGGTGCATTTACAAATATGGGAACAAATCGATAGATTTACACTTTAATACAATATAGTTTTCGTTTTTTATTGTAAACAAAAGAACCGGAGGTGGATGTTTGCAGTGTGCTCGTGTGCACGGATGTGCGTGCGTATCTTTTCGCACGCGCGCGCGTGTGTATGTGTGTGTCTGTGTGTGCGTGCGTGTGTGTGTGTGTGTGTGTGTCTGTGTCTGTGTGTGTGTGTGTCTGTGTGTGTGTGTGTGTCTGTGTCTGTGTCTGTGTAGGGTAAGGGTCTATGAGTTTGTGGGGAGTGTTTATAAATGGTGTTTACATTGTGAGGGAGGTGTGAAAGCCGTGAACCTCCCTTTGGCTCTCAAGAAAACATTGAAAAATCGGAAAAGGGATACAAAATCTCTCAACAAAACCACTGATTTTCTAGTGATTCCGTCCGGACATCTCATCTTTTTCATCCTCAAAGATCAAAGAAATTCTCCATGAAGCTAGCGTCTTGAATGATAGCGGTCATTCCCACTTTTGCCGCTTAATTCACATGACATTGTCTCTTATATGACTTACGTGACCGAGACCGCAGGAAACGTGGTATGCCTATCTTTATGGCCGTCGGAAATTGGGAAGTATAGTTTTGCCCTCTGCACCTGCTTGTTAATAGCCTACTCATTTTACAATGTATCCACCTCATTTGCACTTTAATGACATTACTATATCATTAGAATGATTTATATGGCAAAACTTGCAAAATCGTCGAATGTTAAAATACATTACAGTAAAATACTTCCAAACTTTGAACACATTGAACTGTCATACAAAATATATATCACACAGAGAAAATAGATGGCATTGATGACATGACTACGAGTCTAAATGATTTTAACACAAAAACTCACGCACACACACACGCACACACACACATGAAAACACACACACAGAGAGACACACAGACACACAGACACATACACACTATAACGCAAGAGCATAACGTCGCCACATACCCCTAATACGCACATACAAAATCGCGATAATTATATCATCCACAACCAAAATGTGCAACGATTGGAACAATATTTAACAACAGTCTTCATAATATAATCAACTCAATCCGCCAGGTTGTACTAAAAAAAAAAAAACAAAAAAAAAGAAAAAAAACCCGGCTGGTTTATGAATTTCAATATATGTAAACATGCAAAGTATCACCACATAAATGAATAAAGCATATTGTATACACATTTTCATTATGAATTTTCAAAAATATTTTACATAATATGAACATGTAAAGTACAGTAATTGTGAACTTTAAAACACACAATTAACATATTATACAAATACATATACATACAATACATTTACATTATGTGTGTGTGTCTGTGTGTGCGTTTTATTATCTTTATTTGTTTTATTTTTTAGGTGTGGTTTGTGTTAAGGTATAGTAAAATAGCAAAATTGTAATGGATAGGGTGGGAAGGAAAGGAAGGGTAATCATGTATGGGCGGAGTGGGGTTTCCTTTCATCTATTTTTTATCTTTTTTTTGGCTAGTTTACAGTAAAGTATTATATTATATGGTTAGGAAGGATTGTGAGGTAAGCTAGGGGGATGGGTTTTATTCAAATATAATATACTTTAATTTTTTTTTTGAAATTGCTGTACTATTGTCATTTTATTTGTTACATTGAAACATGAAAATGTATGATTATTTCAGTTATTAGAATTATTCTCTTATGTTTGTACAGTAATACCAAAGAGAATTGATGTATTTTGTATTGTTTGATTGGAAGTTAATAAATGCTGTATTTTGTAATTGTATGATTTTTGCTTCACGGACTCACAGAAGAACAGCCATTGGCTGAAGTGAGTGACCCGTGGTGAAATAAAATAAACTCAAACTCAAGCTCAATAAATATTATTTGAAAAAAAAAAGTGCTTGTGTTTGTATAATACATTTATCATTCATCCCCACTGGCTCAATAAAATAACTGGACGTAAGATGTCAAATATTATAGAAGATCATGCAGTAAGAGTGGCGTCTAATGAATACTAAAACCACAGCCGTTGTCAGCGTAAGATGGCGCCAAACATGTTTTGCCTCTGTTCGTCAGATTGACTGGCGTTGCCCTGCACATCAGAAATGCATGCATCCCATACATACAGCTTGAACGCCGAAATCTGTGTCTGCTTCAGCATGCAGTGGGTGTAAAAAAACACACGAAGCTCCCTCTTTACGTGCTCCGATCCGCCACACGATCTTGAATATACGGGAGCGCCCTGGCCTGCTCGAGCGAACAGCAGCTCTGCGATATATGCATGATTCCCATACGGAGATAGGCACCACGTCTAAGTATTGGGTACCCCGTATCACCACCACCTGTCTGTTCGCCGAGCGAGGTTTCAGTGCAGCAGGAAAACATATGCTGATCTCCCTGGCAATGCGACATTTGTATTTCAGTGCAATTGTGTCACGTAAAAGACATGAAGACATAAGGCTGGGATTGTCAACGTGAAAATCTGTGTTTTCATTTGTGTCCTTCAATCACGGGAATCTATCGAAGGAGGTAAGTCACAGTTTGTGATTCTTAAAGGCGTATGGGATCAGTCGATGCGAGACTGTGAGTGGTCTAACTTTGTGCAGTGTTGCGAGCTGTCGGGTGGCATACTTCTCAGATATTACGGGGGAACCCTTTTCTGCCCGTACGTTTTGTCCCCCATGCCACGGGCTGGGCATAAGGTTTTTGTTATGAGGCGCCAGTACGCTCCCTATTAATACCATGGAGCTACAAACGAACCTAGCCTACCTGTCTTGATGCATTCCATTGGTATGCTTAAACGCATGAGTGATGAACTGTGATTTTACCCAAATTTGTGGCGAAAATCAAACGCCTGTCATGCACATAAAATTACAAGAATATCAAGTGATTTCTTGTGCAATTCTCCATGTAAATTACCCACATAGCCCATGGAGAGGATGTACAATATAGATGTAGGTCTATATACAGTAAACTAATAATAGTATTGCTAAATATTAAGATGTGGAAGCATACATTAGTATTGTATACTGAGGTGCTTCATTGTTAGAGTGAAAGCCCCTATCAGGGGAGGATCCAGGAATTCCATAAAGAGGGGGCACCTTTACAAAATTAAAGGGGGTCACACGCACCCATCCCCTACTTGTTTCTTCTTATTTCTTTTGTTTTAACAAAAATAAGGGGCGCCCAGTGTGCTCCCCCCCCCCCTCCTGGATCCGCCACTCCCTATACATGTAGTCATAATCATGATTATCTTCACACTTCAAATTATAATGAAGACATTCAGACACTGAACTTCACCTAATTGTTGGAGAAAAAAAATGATGTTTGCCCATGCAGGCAAACCATCAGCAAAACTGCTTACTCTTTCATTAAAAACTTTTTTTTTCTCTCTCTCTCTATGGGCTTGATGAAATATATAGAATGGAAATATTCTTCATAACAAAGGATTGGTGTGGTTGCAAGACTGAAATTTTTTATATGAGTTTGTTGAAAAAAAAGATAAGTGGAATTGATATATATCAAGTTGAAGATGACAAAGATACTTTAAAAATGAAATGAGAGAACAGTAAAAAAGTTAGTTCTGTGATCAGACAAAAAAGAAAGAAACTTGAAAATTCAAGGTTTGAAATGTTGCACAAAACAGTAATATCAGTCGCAATTATGTAGTTATCTGTGAGTGGCTCTGTCAGCCTCATTTAATTGCATACAAACATCGTTCAAGTATATCTATTTCATAAGTGTTCTATAGTTGTAACAATTTGACATCAAAGATGACTTACAATGTACACTGTAGCAAAGGATATCATAGCGACTGATTTTGTTGACAAAAGAATGATTTTTACGATAAACACAATATCAATGACACACTGTATGTTTAGGCAGGCATAGCCCAAATGGGAAAGTTGTTGAAAGGTATGCTGTGTCTTCATTACTTATTTGCATTGATAATACTAGGTGTTTCAAAAAACATTTCCCACTTTTTATGATTAATAGCTCAAAAACTATTCATTCGATAAAACTGTCATTGATATAAATAATAGCTGAATAATGTACAATTTGGTTGAAGGTAATTTAAATGTGAAAGCATAAATCAGTTTCACTAAATCTAAGATTGATTTTGAAGTAAGGTTTCAGATTTTGGTCAAATTCTAACCCTCTGTACAAAAATTGAACCTTGCACAGGAACCAATGATGTGTATGTGAGTGTGTGCTGACAATGGCCCTGAACAATGGACATGCCTGAACCACCTGTTGACTAGGCCTCAGTCTCGTGCTCCCAGGCACATGAATGCTTAATCAATAATTCATGTGGATTGCCCTGGGCACTGCTAGTCTGGATTCATGCACGGTAAAGGGTAAACTGCATGCACATGGAAAAAGGAAGCACACATTTCCATGTGCATGCAAACACCACATTCCATTCCAGCTGGCAATCATTTTCAATTTTTGCTTCACATATCACTAAATTTGGAATATAAATAAGCATAAATGATCTAAAGTTCCTCATTTTAATACAACTGTCTACTAATTAGATAGTCTGACAAATTTTTCGCTTTTTGATAAAAAGAAATCATTTGTCATTGGGGCGATATGTTTCACAGTAGATTTATTTAAGGCTCCATTTACACAAGTGTATACTCTAATTGATTTTCTTTGCTTCCTGTCGCCATGTTTACGATAGAACAGAAGGTATTCATTGTAATTTTGTTTTTTAAAAGTAGGGAGAGCACTGTCGAGACGCAACGACAGTATCGGCAGGAGTTTGACTTTACACAGATACTGCCAGAGGCTGAATAAAGACTAGTTGTGATAGTGGAATTTCTCATGAATAAATAATGAAGCATTCAAACCCTTACCATTGTTTAGGACCATTGTCAGGGTGTTAACCACACACTCCCATACACACCCATTGACCCCTGTGCAAAGTGAAATTTTGTACATAGGGTTGAAAACAGAGCAAAATCTGGAACCTAACTGTGAAATTAATCATGGATTTCATGAAACTGATTCATGTTTTCATATTCAAACTACCTTCAACCAAATTGTACACTATTCAGCTATAACTCATATCAATGACAGTGTTATCTGATATATAGTTGATGAATTATTAAGAATCAAAAGTGGGAAATGTTTTTTGAAACACCTAGTATAAGTAACTGTTATCAATATTGTTTGGTAAGAGCATTATTATCATTTTTTTCTGGGGGGGGGGGGAAGGGAGGGGTCAAATTTTGTCAAACCCTTAATGTTGATGTGCTTGATGTTCTCTTTTTCTTTTCGAAACACATAGCCTGAATTCAAAGTATTAATTTAAAGTTGATGTAATTCCAGTAGAGGAAAGTGTGAATGAAAGTGAAGTAGAGTTTTTTGCCTTGAACAGCCCAACTTAAATATGACCAGTAGAGTGTTGATAAAATCAGGAAAAATAGAACAAAATGATGACAATTGTAATCATGGTATCATTTAATGGCTAATTAATTGACAGACACTGGAATACTGTTCCATGTTATATAAAGGAAGCTTCCACAGTGATAAAGTTTAAAACTGTCCTCAAGACATTTCTGTTTAAAAAGTATTATGAATGAGTTTTGGTTTGCATCTATGGTATACATTGTACAGGAGTCAGTACATTTCTTTTTCCATTTTCATCCCTCTCCCTTAAAGCGCATAGAGACACTAAGGTAGTGATATGCGCTATATAAGCATTGTATCATTATTATTATTATTATTATTATTATTATTATTATTATCGTTATTACTATTGTTATTATTATTATTATTATTATTATTATTATTATTATCGTTATTACTATTGTTATTATTATTATTATTATTATTATCATCGTTATTACTATTGTTATTATTATTATTATTATTATTATCATCATGTATAGGCTCTCAGGCATATGTGACTTGCTACCACCTAATCTGTTCAGAAGTTCTCTTGACTTCATTGTGTAACCCTCTTCACTCTTCAGTTTTACACAATTCATTAAAATTGGATACTCCTTAGCTAATGAAAAAAAAAAATCAAACCAAGACAAGGGAAATGTTACCTTTGAGAAAGGCACTTTGAAGTTAGGGTTTAATGGATTGCACTGACTCATTGTTTATTTGTGGTAGAACCAGAAAAGGGTTTAAAACTGTGACAGCCAGTATGAAGGGATTTCTCCTATTATCCTTAGGCTCTCAAAGCCCAACCATGTTGTATTCACTAAATGAAATCAAAGTACAGTGCACTCCCGTTATAATGAACATGGTTATAACAAAATTCTGGTTACAACGAAGTAAAAATTCAGGCCGCAACATTATCCACTCTATGTATTTTTATTGTTTATTTGTTCAGTTATAACAAAATTTGGATGTAACGAAAGAAAATGCGTTCCCAGGACTTTGTTATAACAGGAGCCCACTGTATCCAAGCTAATGCTGACTTACATGTAGACCCTTGAAGCCCATTCTATTCATTAAATCAAATTAAAATGTCCAAGCTAATGCTGACTGCGTTGAAGTGTTTTTGTATTAAACTCATGTTGAGTACAATCAATCGCATTTTCACTAATTTTTAAATGTTGGTATTTATTATGTGTGTGAAGCAAACATTTTGTCACTGAGTACAATGTATGTCTACTAAAGCTTGCATGCACGTAAGTAATCTCTCTCTCCCTCTTTCTCTCTGTAAATGTTATTTTTTGTTGCATTTCTTGTAATTCTCGGTGTTTGTATCCATCCCTCTTTTATTCCTGTTCTTTTCTCCCTTGTGCTGTTCTTTCCCCTTATAGTTTATAATGGACCTCATTGTGCATTAATGGGAAAATTGATTTTTTTTTTGTGCTCTCAGATCGAGTGGATAATAGGCTTGTGCCATTGATCCTTACTCTGTTGGGTGAAGGACTGACACAATATAGTGAAATATTTTGATTGGCCTCGTGCAGAGCGTATAATAGATGCACAGCTGTAGTGTGTGTCACATGTACAGTAGGTGAATCATGTACTGTAATAAAAGAACCCAAAGTTTGAGTACAAAATGTTGATTAATTTTTCCCTCCTTGATAGAATCTGCAAATGCATTGTGAAGCATTCATTGGAGAATGAATAAGATTTGCTGTGATATATATATATATATATATATATATATATAATATTTTTCTTCTTTTTTAAAGCTGATTTACAGATGGGTACTCAATCCATGATAGAATCTTAATTGAAAACTGCAATATAATCCTTGAATAGCCATGACATACAAAACATAAAAAAAAAATCACACATACTATTTGATGAATTTATGTTTACAAGTAGAAGCTTTTATTTTTTTTTTTTTTGGGGGGGGGGGTAGTAGCAAGCATAACTAAGACATGTGCTTTAAATCATATTAAGGTCTTTCTTTTGTTACTCTTCAGTTTACTTCTTATGTTTTGTGACTACTTGATACTTTTTACTTGCACAGATGACCATTAGCTTGGGAAAAATGTGTTCTAGTTCTTAAGGAGGCAGGTGACAGAGTACCACTCCAAGTGCCCAGTAAATTGAAAAAAATCCTGACTTTTCCACTCTCCTAAAGTGACAAAAACTTCCCTTGGCAATACTGCTAGCTGCCATGACATATCCATGGCAACAGGGAGCTTTGTCTCCATGGAGATCATTACCCACTCAGCATCGGATCTGGTAGAACACCTGTAGTGCGTCAGAGAATTAAAGCTTTTGGTTTTGTCAGAATATTGCTTTTAATCCCCCCTCCCCCCCCCCCCCCCCCCACACACACACACAATTAAACACCATCATTGGAATAATGCCCAAGTTGACTGATATGAGAATCAGCCTCTAAAATGTGTATTTGTGGAAATGGAGTGAATTGTGATAGAATGTGCATGGCGAAAGAGTATAGTCCAACAAGACTGAAGTCACTCTCTGGGACCATTACAAAGCATGGGACATCTCTTGAGGGATTTTAGGACATTAAAGAATTGTTTATTGTATTTTTAAGTATTTTGTAAGTTGATTGATTGGTTGAATTCTGCTGACAAAATGGTTGCCAGTTCTGTGTATTTAGTCCCTCAACATCATGCTGTTTAATACATATTACAAATAAAAGTCATGAACAACACACTGTTCCCATATCCAAGGTACATGATAAGAACCACATGTGGTGTTGTAGTATTCCATAGCACAGTACCAAAGAAGAGAAAGTTAATCCAGAAATAGAATATGTAAGGCATTGAACTTGTATTCCTTGCAACATACAGGTACAATGGAAAATTCACAGAGCTACATTATATTTCTATGCACTAAGTAGTGCACTCAGACCTTATTAAACCATTCATATGAACTGTGTGTGGGAAGAATTATTTCCATATTCAGAAATACTGTATTTTTGTTAGAAGTATCCATGTTCAAATATGTGTGACAATTGTAATGAACAAAGACACTGCCATGACTATTGTTCAAAAGTTCAGAGAGCATGGTACTATGAACCTGTACTTTTTGCTTAATTGTGTAACGTGATACAAAAACTTATTTGACCCAGCAGACGAACTCAAAGGTACTGGCACCTGCTCGAGGAGTTCGCTTAATTTCTTCCGCAGAGTTATACCCATCAAGTGATTGTTAAACAATCCCACAAGGTGTTTTTGTGAAGGCTAGTGGACATCATATCTGAGCTGATTTTAGCTGCAAATGTACCTGTATGGTGATTTAAAACTGTCAATTTAATTCAAGAGGAAAAAGTGTGAAATTATTTTAATCATTGATACCAACCTTCTGATAGATTTATTTGACTGCACAGGCTACCAACATTCAATGAGTTATGAATCAAAGGGCTTCTTGAAATTGAACCAAGGACATTTATGGCCTGGTTGAATTTTACTGTTTTCTGTGATACAGTCTTTGATTGAAAGTATTTCGTAGGGTTGTCTCATCAATCCATTACTTTTTTAAAGTAAATTAATCACAATTTTGTATTTACGTTCATCAAGCTTGGTTGTTTTTCACTTACGAGAAAAAAAAAGTCATAATGGGTAAAGATCTCAGCATTTAATCTTTGATATAAAGATGAACTGTGAAAGATTCTCCTAATCCTACTTGAACATCTGTAGTGCATTATTACTGATTCAGAAGCTATTCATCAATGATAGCTAACTGTGGATGATACAAGGTTACGCCCGAAACTAAATAATCCTCTGCATGACACCTAATTTTCAAAATTGAACTTTAAAGTGAAGTGAGAGGCCCACTGGATGAAAACTAATAAACTGAAAGAAATACATACAAATGTACATTGTAACTGCAGCACTAGTAATAAACCCAATAACATGCGATGTTAGTGTACTGCACGCAATGGAGATTGACCTGAAAGATACACTGTATAGGAGGAATGGGGGGGGGGGGGGGGGTCCACAGAAGTTGTGCTAATTTTCAAATTCTTTGATCATTCCATCCACACAATTTGAAGCTGCAATTGGGATGTGTAGTGAGAATGGTAACAATATGTGACCCGCTACAACAAAATGGTCCTAAAGTCGGGTGAGGCCGATTATTTGAAAATTGCATGACACAATTCCCTAATCTTTCTGCTTTAAATTGATGTATAACGCATCTTATAAAAATAATCGGCTGTGGAGATATCGATGTTTAAAAGAGAGCATGTCGAGACGTCTGGGAAATCACTGTTTCGAGAAAAGCGCCCTAGAAGATCTCCTTGCGACGAAATCACAATCAAGGGACACGCGAGTCAGTATTCACCTCCGGACAATAGAATGTAAGCCCTAGCAACCCCCCGAAATGCTCATTCAAACACAGCGTCGGCGGTCTCCTCACCGACCAATCAGTGACCAGGATGCCAGGAGAAGCGGCTGGGCATAGCGCATCCTGCCAGCACGCACTAGTCGACTAGGCAGTGTGCGAGCTTCACGCTTCGGTTAGCGGCAAGCAGCAAACTGACCAATGAGATCACTCTGGTCGTTGTTAGGGGCGGAGCCTACCTGTGGCGCTCAATCCAAAATGTTCGAACCCGTTTCTGCTACGTTGAAACGCCAAAAAACATGGCCCAGAAAAACGCAATTTTTTGGTCTTTCCTTTCATCATTTTGCTTCAAAATTTCGACAGACGATAGAAAACATGTCAGACTCTAATAATATGTCAAATTCAGAAAATTGTAAGTTTTGACCAATTTTGATGCTCTGACTTCAAACTCGATTTTTACGGCTTTGACCGTGCGCGACTTTAGGACCATTTTGTTGTAGCGGGTCACATATGTTTACTAAAACATTTAGATTGAGTACATAGTCCTTTCACGACCCAAGAAAGAAAACATGGTGTACCATGAGACCACTTGTACCACCAGAATTATTCAGGTATGTATATTTGTGCACATTAATATTGCCTATGGCCTAAATATGAGTACTGCATGCTAGTCATGCTGTAGAAATACATGTACGCACCACTGTGTGACTTTTAGATTCTATATAATACAACTGATATATTCATATATCGGACACACACACTTACAACTGTGCATACACACATATACACATGTTGACGTGCAAAGTGAAAATTATTGACATCATTTGGAATGCATGCATATTTTTGAACAGCAGTCTCAAAGATACAGAATACATCGACATGCCAGTGCCAGCTTTGGACACAAGTCCATATATTCTTTATTATGTGAAGGTTAATATGAAGACCGTGGGACAGTCCCATCAGAGATCATCATGCCTTTATTGGATTTTTGCCTCTATCCCCAATTAATCTGAGACGCTGTGACGGACCACTAGATAAGAGGCTGCAGGGTCTCTGCACTGTCTAATTACTTTCCTCGTATACACCCGGGCAATGCTCCTGCGATGCGAGCAGAGAACATTCATCTGTATTAGGGTAATGGACATACTGAAGGAAACTACGATGTTTTTACAGATATCTTCATATCTTTGGCTTTTTTTCTGTGCAATGAACAAAGCTAACTTGTTTTTCAATTTTGCAAGCCTGCATTGCATGCTTACAGTTCATCCATTTTCATGAAACAGTCATTTCTGCATTGAGAAAGCCAGAATACATTGCACATGTTGTGCATTTTATATTACAGTTTTTTTGTTGTAACTGGTAAGTTTAACAACAAAACACTAATTTACATGTAGGTCTTTGACGTTTTCAGTATTTGTGCAGTGAGACGTTTTGCACACTGTATTCTTTGAGTGATTCTCATCAACACATCAATATTATCATCAAAGGATTTCTTCAATTCAATCAGAGATGTATGGGTAAAAAGAGGTTCCCAAGTGATATTGGACATGACCAGTAACATTTCCTTTATAATATGTGCCATGCCTTGACACCATTTTTTTTCCATGTCATTCAGGCCACCAAGCTCTTTAAATCTTATATTTTGGTGGCCCCGATAAAGAAGTTTAGTGGCCCAGAATAACAGAACCATAACAATCCATTTTGAATCTTAAGTGCTTGACTGTGCCACTAGAAGATAGCCTTTTAGGCCGTATTTTCTCCAAGGACGTAGGATTAGGGTTGTGGTTGTGATAGGGTTTTAGGTTAAGTTTGATGAAGGGATTAGGATCAGGGATAGGGTTATGTTTAAGGGGAAGATTTTATTTTTAGGTTAGCATGCAGATATTTCATGGGAGCACTTGTTGCAGGAGCAATGTCATGGAACAGATCCATCAGATGGAGGACTTATCAATGTTGATATTTTACCAGATATATTATGCATCTTTATAGTATATCCCCAAAAAAAATTACAATTAGATTTCTGCATTGATAACACCCAATATGATTAAACTGTCTAAACGCTACTTCAGGGTCTTAAACTATAACATCTTAGCTCTATTTTGCAGAAAACCCCATCCGATTTGGTTAAGCGGTCACAGAGAAATGTGGATTGTTGCAAAGCATGTCATGAGTCTGATTCTTCCAAGTTCAGCACTTCGATGATCTTGTGTGTGAAAACAATAGACAGAACTTAGAGGGAAGAGATTCCTGACATCCTCTATGTACAAAATTCCTCATTTCTCTTTGACCACTGAAGCAAATCGAATGGGGTTTTCTGTAAGATGTTGGCATTGAGTTATAGTTTCATACCCTGAAATTGTATTTGGATTGATTCGCTATTCTTAAAGCTATCGTTGTGGAAGGTACCGTTGTAATTTTTTTGGGGGACATACGGTATTGTAGAATTGTGTATTCATGTAGAGAAGCCACCACTTCATATCAAGTGCAGTTTTAATCTTTTTATACATTTCTTGCAAGTTATGCATTAGCTCTTATTTCGGGAGCTGCTGAGCATTGTTAGTGTGTGTATATGTGTGTGTGGGGTAGGGGGTAGGGGGGAGGGGGGTCCATCTTACTGGTCCTAGTTCGGTCACAGGGGTATAATACCACCCCACCCCCTCCCAAAAAACCTACTGATTGAGCAATTAAGTTGATTTCCAGGGATGTTTAGGGCTGTGCATTTGATTAGATATTTATTTTTTTAAACTTCAGAGTGAATAATACACTAGCCATTATTGATACAATTTGCATTATACAGGATGTTGATCTTGGGAGAGTCTTATGGCATTGTAAGCTAGGATTAGCAATGCATGACAAGCCACAAACATTCAATGAATATAGTCCAATCTGTCAGCAAACAAATGCCATGAAACTGTGTATACACCATTTGTTTGCATGTTTGCACAGTATACTAAGTGCCTGCCCCAATTAAACCTTTAGTAAAGTGTCACCGATTTGCAACCAAAACTGTTTGTTTTTCATTTCAAATCTTGTCTCGCATACTCTTTTGACCTGCAAGATATACTCATGCCATGTATGCAACTTGGATTGAAATATTCTTCTTTTTTTTTTCCTAAACTTGCACACAGCTTAAGGCGTGCTTTCTTACATGTGATATATCAAGTACTATGTTCACAGGAGAAGAAGATATGATTACTGATGCCTCCTGAAATTGCAATTTACCTTTAAGTAGGCAAAGCATGCTCTGATGGTTTATACGTGTAAGTGGGGAAAATGTTAGAAATCTATGTCATTTATTCCTGGTGGCATGCATGTATGTGGCGTAGGAGGAAAATTGATGCATTTTTACTTTGTATTTTGTGCAAGGAGGAATACCTAGCAGTGATCACAAGAATTAGAAAAGTATACATTCAAATTCTTATTCTCATAGGATAGTCTGTGATATCCTCAATTTAGGAAAGGGGTGCAGGTGGGGGAGTGGGAAGGACTGCAGTAGAACTGTACAATATCCTTCAAGATTACAGATCAGCTGTTATGGTGTAGCTGCTGTGTCAATCAGAAGAAAGGTTGTTCGGCACACTGAGTGTGAAGAAGAAATGCCCGCATGAAGGCACTTTTTGGCACTGATTTTTGCCCTCCATGAAATGAACTTTTATATTTTACATAAAAAGAGGATCTTGTATTCCTTTCAATCTGTATTCATTGATAAAGACTTACATTTGGTGGTGTGAAGCAAACCAAAATTGCTGTGGCATTGACCCCATGTGCCCAGCAAACTGGATAATAATCCTCCCTTTGTGCAGAGTTTTTCTGCTAAAAAAAACTGCCTGTTTAAAGCATACATTTGTGGTCCTTTGGTAAATTTGCTTTTTGTCAAGTGGAATATTTCCTCCTGCTGCTCTTAGTTGCCAATTTAAGTCTCATGTAGCATGAAACAAGTGACCAGTCTTTCATAAAAAAAAAACTTATTACTGACACTGAAAGAATAGAAGTTTCATTGCATCCATGATGACGTTTTTACAATTAGGTTTTCTCGACGGGAGAATGTTTTAAAGACATGTCAGTCATTTTGTCATTCATGTACATCACTATGAGGATGAAGACATGGCATTACTGTACTGTTGTACCCTGTTGCTGGTGTAATAAAACATCAAAACTCTTCAATCATTGAATATGCTTACCTGAAATTCAGAATTGACAACAAACAATGTATTCAAATGCTACTGCACATGTAATGATTTTAGAAATTAAAGTTGCAAAATCATCTGCTGATGCCATGGCTCATTTCTGGCAGGTGTTTGCAATTATCATATTGCAATTATTGCGGTTACCATTTACTTTAAACGCATGCAGCTTCATGGTTTCATCTTAGCTGTTGCCATAGTTACCCCAGTTGTTGCAACTTTAAAACAACAGCTGACATCTTAAGAGGAACAGGTCCTAGATTGGACAGTGCTGAATGATGGTGTACTGCAAGAGGTTGATTTTGAGGAGAAAATAGCTTTACAAGCAGCTTTAGTGTGATGCTTTTGTCATTGTATGTTTTGATCATGTATGCTTTAGTTGTGTGTATTTGACATTTTAAAAGGGAATTGCAGACAGAGTGGAGTTGCTGTATGAACCTTTTCAAACTTTATCGAGGGATCCTCTGATAATTCAAAATTGCAGTTTGTATTCTATCTGTATAGTGTTAGATTCATGCTTCATTAGAGAAAATACCAAAATAATTTGTCAGTGTGGTGTGTGATGGGTCATAAAACTGAAAAGCTGCAAAACATCCACAGCTATCAAATTACATTGCAAATATTTGAACATTTCAGTTGATGCAGAACTATGTCCTCATGTCAGTGACATAGGTCTGCCATGGGAGCAATTAGCAGTTTATCTCTGAATCAGATCTTCAGAATGCAACTTGTATGACACATTGATATGTAACAGGGTCAATTTTTCATTCATAATGGATGCTCAGATAGTATCCCCAAATAGAGGCAAAATCTCCCTCTATATATTTATTCATTTATAAAGGACAGAGAGGCCCTTGTGTGGTTGATGCTGGGTATTTTTTCTGGGGGGGGGGGGGGAACTGAAGATTTGGTGGGGAATAAGAGGAAAATGAATGTGTAGAGTATGCAAGAATTTACCACATCTCAGAAGTAGCAAATGTGATGTATTACCAGGATATATTTTAATACCAGGATGATATCTCCTGACTATTCGATGCCAGCAAAAACTCTACTGGGAAAGAAAAAAAAAGCAATTCGCAGATCAGTTTCACAGTTCCACAGTTCCACCATGAAGCCCAGAGGCAGAGTTGAAATTAAATTTGATTAGGACTATGCCAAGGTCAATGGGATCAATCCATGAAATGTCATGGAAAATTAGTGTGTTCTATTTTGGATTTAATGTTATTGATGTTTTTTATCATAATGAATCATAACATACTTGTCTCAGGATGCAGGCATGTTTAGTACACACTCAAGATGATCATCTGCTTTTGCAAATGTTGCAGTTGTACTCAATAGCGAAATTTTTTTGCCACCTATTTGTATGTCACATGTTAACAAGAATGCAGGCAGTGCATTCAAGAGATTATGTATCAAGTACAACTGTAATACCTTACTTAACATAGCAACACAGAATAGACACTTTAAGCTACATTTTAAAATTCAATGGATGAACAGTTGCCTAGCGCATAAAAAAGTAACTGAACCAGGTGCTGATATAAGTCCATACAAATATTATGTATACATGTATCTTAAGGACAAACACCATTTCTTTTTGGTGACTTTAATCTAATCTTACTTTAGCAAGATGGAAATGGAAATTGCTGTGAAAAGATTATCAGCAATAAAATAAACCTTTGTTCAAAACTAATAATCCATTCTTAGCACAAACACGCTCCATGATCCATTTTCTTCTTCTATGGTATTCATCCATAATGCATAATGGCCCAGAGTGAATTAGCAATAAGACGTGGCACACTCGGTTATAAGGCTTAAGGAAGATATCTGTCATGCTTCATCCCACTCACATGATTGAGCTATCTCCGTAGCAGTAGAAGCTCAAGTAATCACAGGCATATTCTCTGGAGTTTCTCAGATTTTTCCCCCTTTTTTTACCATATTTTTTCCATCTTTGAGTATTGATATGTATGCAGAAATAATTTACTTTTGTGCTATTTATCAGAGTATTTTGACATGAAATTGAATCTTTACAAACAGGGTGTAGTGCTCCACAGCATTATTTTATCTGACTTATCCAAAGTCTTCCTGCAGTCAAAACATTCAGACTTTAGACAATACCAACAAGACCTGCAATTCCATCCATACATTGAAATCTTGGATACCAATATCATAATTGATACTTTCAGAGATATTTCATTCTGAGTAATTCAATTTACCAAACCAATGATATGAATATGAATATAGAATAATGCCAAAAACATATAGAAGGGAAAAATCCAGGAATTAGGTCTAAGACTCTCATAAACATACAGATAATAACTATCAATAGCAAAGAAAAATGACATCAACCTCTTGGTTGATAAAATATGAAAACAGTTCTTAGTGAGAAATATAGGTTCTCAGCAGCCTGTGAAATCTGTGAATTCTGCATATTATAAATGTTTGGAAATAGATGAGCAAGAGAGGGGCCCCTGAATGTGTAGAGAGTCTTGTTGGAGAACACATGATATGCACTGTTCAGTAAGCCAGATAAAATTTACTTACAGTGATCAGCATTTAAGATCATAGCTCATCATGTCAGCATTGGGAAGTAGTGTACCAATTTACAACTCCTCAATGACTTCATGGACTGCTGAATGTTTCATTAGTTAATCGTGATGACTGCATATGTGATCATAACACCACTGTGGGATGATCAGGGTTGGCACTTAGAGGGTAGCCTCATAGAGACTTTAAAGTGTTCAGTCATTAAAAAAAAAATGAATACTGAACCAATACATATTCACAAAAGCACACATCCATATATATATATATATATATATATATATATATATATATATATATATATATATATATATATATATATATATGTATGTGTATATATATATATATATATATATATATATATAATCATACATATATTATATGTATATGTATGTATGTATAGATAGATAGGTAGATAGATAGATAGATAGATAAATAAATATAAATAAATGAATAAGTATATATATGTATCATGTATATAGGTGAGGTTGGTGATAAATAAGGATGTTTCAGGGGACCAGGATTTATTTTAATAAGCTTTTGGCATTATGAATATCTCCTTCAGATTTATTTGTCTGTATAAAAAATGAAATTAGAAAGAAATTAATGTAAATGGAAGCATATGGGGTTAGAAATAAGGATTACCTACTTAAACTAACATGGTTGTAGATGCCCTGGTATGATCAAGAGGCATCAAAATATAATTTGTGGAATATATCTGCCTGGACATTGTGTTTGATTGTAGAAGAGGGCAAAAGTGAAACCTGAAATGCATGATTTCTATGATTTTGAATGACAACATTTTTTTTTTTTTTTATACTCACTGTCAGTCTGGTCATTGAAGCATCTATTTCTGTTTCTACTCGGGGCCTCTGTATGCGTACTACTCTCTAGTGTATTTCTTTGTTTTTTTCTTTTTCTTCTTTTTTTATGAAGTGATATCATAGATTGGATTGAAAGAATACTGTGGCCCACAGCACATAACATGACACATCCTCTTTTTTTGTTGATAATATTGAACAGGGATAGTGCCAAGTTAGCAGTCATATGAATGCTCCCAATTTTGATGGACAGGTTTGGAATGAGCTGCTGTGCACGTGAAAGTTTTGTAGACAAGTTGCTTTGCTAAGTTACTGTGGGAGGTAGCTTGAGATTGTTTGGAGACAAAATGTTAGCTTGAGATGGTGTTCCATGGGGGGTAAAGATACATATCTCATTTTTTTCTCTCCTTCATAATACTGTGTATATTCCAACCTCAGGTCAGACTTATTATCATGTAATCTCACATGAGCCGGGCCAGGGTGCAAAAATCCAAACTGTGGGCACAAGATTACGTCAGCATTGGGAGGGACGGGAAGGGAAGTCTGAAGAAGAAAAAGCAGACTAGATTTCTATGCTCTTTCGGACCTGTGTCATTGTGCTGTAGGGTAATTGATCCTCACTTTCGCTCTTTCTCAGTGAGAAATACATAAAGTGGGAAAAGGTGACAAAAAAATCCATTATAGATAGAAAGGAGGAGGAGGAGGGAGAGAGGGGGGGGGAGCATGCATGTGTGTGTGTGTGAGACGGTGGTGGGGAGGGGTGAGATTATGTGGGATACCAACCAGATCACTGGGAATAAAAGGGGCATTCTAGACAACAGGCATAAATACTATGTTGGAAGTTCTTTGGGATGAAAGGATGAATCCTAGAAGAAAGTCTTAAAGAGGCTATCTGTGGTTGAAATGTAGACACCGAAAGAATGGAACAGAATCGCCCAGAATCATGAATTCAAGTACTGAATGTAGGCCTACTCAGGGGTGACAGAGAAAGAAAGCATTCGAAATGGATTGTAAGAGACTGCCATAGTGTACAGCTCAGCCAATGGTTCGTGAAGGTAGTTTATTCACCACAATACAAACGTTTAAGCAACGCATAATAGGCTACATTACTATGTCTTCATGGGAGAAGGCATTCTATGTGTATATGAAAGAGAGAGAAGAAAAAACAAATGAAAAGAACATACGGTGTCTGTAAATTACTTGAGCTGAGTTGTCTGATCAATCTGAATCAGAAGATTTGTTCTTGATTTTTTTAAGATACTGCATGCCTCTGAAATGCAAAGTAGATTGATTAACTTGAAGACTGCAAGAAGAGAATCAATTATCACAACAAAACTCAAAGAGATTGGAACATAGGGAAATCAAACATTAGGAAACAAACAAGTTGTGGGCAAACACAAAAATTCATCTTTATGATAGTTTCACACCAAGATGTATAGGTAGGAGTTGTATATTTCAAAGAATCACCATGCATATGAAAACATGTTATGCAAATAGCTAAATGGTACATTTATCTGTTTATTACCATTTTGTGCTACATACATCTGAATCAACAGAAAAAAAGAAGCTGAAGGTCAAAGACAGGAATATGTGTTGTACGCTAACAAGCAACAGAGACCAAAGTTAGGAAATGGATAAGACTGTATTAGTACTGAGTAGTGATGGTAATGCCTTACATGTTTACCTGTATCACAAACATATTATTTTCATTTTGTTTGTTTGTTTTTTTGCTTCAAAATATTTTACCCCAAATTGATGAACTCTTTCAGCTCCAAGTTGCCCTGAGAGACCTCATGTTCTTGTTCATGGACTGCAACTAGGTTTACGCGCAAGGTCAGTTTATGCAAAAGTCGCTGAATTTGTTACCACAGGTTCCACAAAGCTGTCATAGTGCAGTAGTCAGCATTTTATAAACACTTTGTGTGGGCAAGGTAGCATGGAGAGGAATGACCGTACATGCAGACATTGTTGTGTTGAATTATTCAGAAGAAATGCATATTACTGTACGTAAATGCTCTGCACAGATAACCCATAAAAAGAGGGATGGGGAGTAGTGGAGCAGAGGGAAAGTGCAATATGGCTCTAAGAGAAAGTAATTGATAAAGAGCAAAGGATATGTGGTGGAAAAAAGGAGAGAGAGAGATGGAAAAATAGCCGTCAGCGTTAAGTTGAAAAACATAAATTGTTGTCTACATTGGTACTCCGTGGAGAAGGCAAATGATGCGTCCATTAGCCTGGAAAGAAGTACGACTCGGGTTAACATTTACCCAAACTGCATGAATAAAATAGTTCCTGAACACATCGATCATATGCGGTTACACTAATACCTGCTCCAGGAAATATGCCATTAAAGCAAAGAAAAGGTCAATTTTGTAGTTTCACATTACCTGCTTAGTGATATGCATGTCTCTGCCTGAGATTTAAAGTGAGTAGAGCAAATGTATTGCTGGATAAGACAATCAAAAGATATAATGATAATGATGATGTAAGTGATTAAACTTTTCTTCCCTTTAAAGTTACGGTATAGTTTTGGTTGAGATGGGGATTCAGCTTTTTAACTTTTTGTGAGATAATTAGAAACCACTTATGAAATATTAAAGAGCATACAATTCTAAGAGGAATTCAAAGTTTATTTGATGGAAATCGGTTTAGAAATGGCTGAGATAACCAAAAACAAAGTAAAACAAAGCAATCCCAAGAAAAGGTGGGTTCCGCCTTTACTAGGATTGCTTTGTTTTGGATATCTCAGCCATTTCAAAAACAATTTTCATCAAGTAAACTTTGAATTCCACTTGAAATTGTGTGTTCTTTCATATTACATGAGAGATTTCTCATTATCTCACAAAAAAGTTCAAAACCTGAAGCCCCATCTCAACCAAAACTATATCATCCCTTTGACTAGCAAAGATAAAACATTTTACTTACTCTCTCTCTGTTTATTGGTGTGTGTGTGTTTTTATGCCTCCGCCACGAAGTGGTGCCGGAGGCATTATGTTTTCGGGTTGTCCGTCCGTCCGTCCTTCCGTCCGTCCGTCTGTGCGTCCGTCCTTCCGTCCGTCCGTCCGTCCTTCCGTCCGTCCGTAATGAATTTTGTGGACAAGGTAACTATCAAAACCTGTTGAGGTATCCTAATGAAACTTGGCATGTATGTGTATTAGGGGGTGAAGTTGTGTCTATCAACTTTTGGGTGCACATGCTCAAGGTCAAAGGTCAAAAGGTCAAGGTCAAATACATAAAATTTCACTATTTCCACCATATCTATTGAATGCCTAAAGATATTTTCTTGAAACTTAGTGTATACATGTATTACCCAATAAAGATTCTCTGGTGAAAGTTTGGGTCATGAGGTCAAAGGTCAAAAGGTCAGGGTCAAATACATAAAATTTCACTATTTCCACCATATCTATTGAATGCCTGAAGATATTTTCTTAAAACTTAGTGTATACATGTATTACCCAATTAAGATTCTCTGGTGAAAGTTTGGGTCATGAGGTCAAAGGTCAAAGGTCAAAAGGTCAAGTAAAAATATTAAAACTTCTTTTTTTTTCTCCATACCTTGGAAAATTGTTCAAGGTATCTTCTTGGAACATAGTATATACAATTTGTACATATGCTGACTGGAAGTGATTATCTAGAGAATGTAGGGTTCATGGGGTCAAAGGTCAGGGGTCAAAGGTCAAGTGCAACACTTCAAAATTTTACTATTTCCCTCCTATCATGCAATGCCAGCAGGGTTATTTTTTTTTACACTTGGTGTATGCATACATGTGTAACCTAATAGAAATTCTCTGGAAAGTTTTTTTTTCTTCTTTTTTTCCCTCAAAGGTCAAAAGGTCAAAGATCAAGTGAAAGTGCTGAACTAACTTTTTCCTCCATATCTCGGAAGTGGCTCAAGTTATCTTGAAACTTAGTACATATTATGCATGTTCTACCTGAAAGTGATTATCTTATGAATTTTAGGGTCAAGGGCCAGATGAAAATGGTAACAATTTACTATTCAATTCAGAAATTGCACTTTTTCTCCACACCTGTACCTTGAAAATTACTCAATGCCTAAATGTATGAATGGGTCAAAGTCGAGTTAAAGTCCTTCAATCCCTAGATACATGCTCTCCTATTCATCCAATTAAACCTAGGTCAAGGAAGGTGAACATTCAACACATTTGTGACAAACTTGTCATTTCAATATTTTGCCAATTTTGTGAAAATGTAATCACACATTGTCCACATGTACTATCTAGACCTATTGGGAAAATCATGCATTATGGCGGAGGCATACCAGTCGCCAAAGCGACATTTCTATTTTTTTTTTTTTTTTTGGGGGGGGGGGGAGGGGAAGTGTTATCACATTCTTTGCAAAGTATATTGTCAAGAATCAGGTGGTGATAATACAAAGCACCATGAACTTTAATTGGGCCAGCAGAATTCGAATGTTTAAAAAAAGTTTTTAACAGTAATTCATGTCTAGCCAAAATTAGACGTTAACCTGTTGATGACAAGTCCCGAGTATACTCGTGCAAGGGTCTAAGGAAAATGCGTGTTGAAGCACAATCAGCCTGTCCTCAATGGGTTAAACTCTATATCTGTGACTAAACCTTAGTTCATAAGCAACACATGTGATGCCTAATTTCCAATCATGCTGAAAAAACAAAGAAGTGAGGTGTTTTTTTCCTTCTTAGGTTTCCATGACTGTACATTAGCATTGACCTCTTGACTTAAGTGGAGATGACATATTGATGCTAGTCATGACTCTGATGATAATGATATTGAAATGAATGATAAAATTAGCAATAGATTGAATAAAGTGTATGGAAGGGTCTGTTGTACAGCACTTATGAGCTTGACTTCACAGGTATTTTAACTAACAAGATGTACATCCTGTCTATTTCAAACTTGATTTATGTAGTTTCAAAAGTTTTGAAGGTGTTGACTGCATCCGTGCTGAGTGAGAGCAGATAGGTGGAAGCTCTCTTCCACCTCCCTGGTGAGAGCAATCAGCAAGTTTGTGGTAAATGGCTGTTAGCTGCCAAGGATACAGCAGCTCACAGATACCTCCATTAGCCATTAATGTACAGGATGTACGTAACAATACCTGGTGTGATGATGTTAATGTTCTGGAGCAGCAGCAGCCACTAGTTCTGCCCCTGACATTTCTGGGAGGCGATGCTTTGCCACATCCTGCCTCACTGCTAGAGAAGAGTAATAGCCACTTTGACTTTAATCATTGTGTTTCCTTCCCCTTGCTGTGTGTCTGTAATAGGTGGAATCTCTCCGCCTCTTTTCATTAACAGGCTGTGGAGAGGTTGAATCCAAGAAAGAAGAGTATTTTTAACCATAACAAAATTGAGTTTGATCCAGTCATGACATAGTTTCTCCAAAGAACCAATTCTAGGTATGCAGAGAAATACAGTCGTAAACAGGTTAACGAGGCAATTACGTCAATAATCTCGTTGGGGATTCATTCTGCTTCCATGCGCACATTGATTATGGAAGGAAATTTCACACATCAACAAAGAAGTTGAAGAATGAATTTTGTTGGGAGCTTCCTTCTTTTTATTCGCCTGAAAAAGCAATGACATCTGCAATTAGGGATAAAAGATCAATAATGTCCTCTATTGAAGCGTACATCTTTATGGTTACTGAGATACTTCTTCTGTATATACTTCTTCTGTATTTTTGCTTCGATTTATTTATGATGTTTTTCTGCGGAGGCCATGGAGGTGGAAAATATATTCAAAATGTATTTCTTTTTGTGGTCTGTTTCTTTTACATCATAGCTCAAAAAAGGCGCTCAGAGATGGCAGAATCATATTTTTCTTTTGTATTTTTCACGAACAAAGTAGGATATGCTTAATTAAAACTGTGCATTGCCATTTTAACTGTTTCATACTATTATGGTTGAAAAAAGAGCTGCACTGCTATAGATGTGATGGATACTTATGCTTGAGTGCCCAGCATTGGTCTGACATACATATATGCAGTTGATATCACTGGAATATCTTGTAGACAACAATCTGAGTGAGATCTCACAACATGTGAAAAAATATACTATGTATAATATTTAGATCCTGTCAACACACCTGACGAATCCCTTTGCATCTTTTGAAGCTAGAATTGTTCTCAAATCAGAGTTCCCCTGGATGATCATCACTTATACCATTGTGTTTGCCTATTCATGGCCAATCCCACAAACACACCTTCATTTGCACTAAGTCCTCAAAATGACAGACAGTGAACACACGCTGAGTAGCCTTGGTGCCAAAGATGTGATGTTGCATTGTCATCACCCATATCCCGGTTGCTGACTGAAAAGTCCTGTTTACCTTTGGGATCAGTGATTTTAAAAATGTTCAAGATATGACATTTAATGCGTATATGCGTTGGTCTGTTGTACCACAAAACATCCTATCATATAAAATTTTCGCGATAAAGCCTAAAATGTAAGGAGATATCAGTATTTTTCTCAAGAAACAGTAACTGTAGAAGGTATAGTCCGGAAGCATTTTTATCATAACTAT
Organism: Diadema antillarum; assembly: GCF_040938485.1. Lineage (NCBI taxonomy): Eukaryota > Metazoa > Echinodermata > Echinoidea > Diadematoida > Diadematidae > Diadema > Diadema antillarum. Next base: position 1,434,623 of record NW_027270905.1, on the reverse strand, counting down.
TGTTCACATTTTGTATATCTAACAATGCATAACACCAATTTTACCGATTAAAATTTTCACAGTGGTTGTTTCTGTCCCTAACTCACATTTTAGAACTATCTTAAAGCACTAATGCTGGGTTTTTGTCTCATCTGCAAATGGTAAATTATGCCTTTAACGTCATTGGCTCCACGTCATCGTGGGGCCTGTCGCTTGGCGCATTCAAGCTCGGGGCCTTTCAAATGCATGCTATCATGTGTAAATGGGGATAGCGATTATGCGGCATTTCAGCCAGAAATAGTAAGTGTTTAATGCTTGGAAATTGATGTATGCTGTGGGAGAGAGCTGTCCATTTTAAGACATGGTACAATCTGTAATTAGCCAGAGATGATAGTGGTTGAAGGTCTGTTAATGTCTATAATATGCAGTATAATGCTGCCTGAATTGAGAATATGTTTACTTGGTTGTGTAAGTGTATGATGCATCTACATTATTTAATCCATATGGAAGGAGGCATAACATATTCTTCTTGATCATTATAGATGCAAAAAGCAAGGAGGAAGAAGAAAGCAAAAAATGAAAAGAGAAAGATAGAAAGAAATAAAGAGGTAAAGTGAAAGAAAATAGGGAGAACTTCTGGAGTAGTAGTGTTTGCTTTGCTTGGAGTGCACACTGACTGTAAGGACTTTTCGTTACTTGTTTTCGTGTCTGCCTGGCTATGGTATGAAAGTGAGGACTGATTATTTGTGTGCTTGATGGCCTATCTCAGATGTCATTGATTTGTAAGAGAGCGCGATGGTGGAAGAATCCATTACACGTCCGTATATTTTGCGGTTTGATGATTGGCTTCTGTGGGAAGACTGGTAACACAGGTTCCAGGAATTACGAGGACGATGCCCCATGCGCATGACAAAGCCTTATTGCTCGGATCCATTTTCATTGGTGGTTGTGCTTCTGTGAAATTTGCTATTGGTAGAGTATTCTGGCATACAAACCTGATAAGCTAAGCATGCATTGAAGGATATTTAAATGCTTTGCTTGTCAGTCAACAAATTTTGCGTTCAGAGTTTCAGGTATGCCTAGTTTTCTTTTGAGTGAGAAATAATACTCCAGGAAAACAAAGCTTCAGTCCATCATGCAGTCAAATCTTGCTGATGGCAGCAGAGTTTGTTTGTTTGTGTGTTTTTGGCATAATACACAAGTATTTATAAATCAATAAATATGTGTATTTATGTCTTCACCTACAGCCTCCATTAGTCTCACAGAAATATTTAGTTTTTCTGGTGTTCTTTTTCTCCAGTAATCTACAGGGATAGAAGAGTGACGTATTGTGGATCCAGAGCTCAGCATCCCACATCTCGATTCTACCACCACCACCTGACTACCACATCACACCACTCTTGCACCCTGCTTGCAGAGTGACTAGTGGAGAATGGGGGACACGGGCACCACAAACACGCCCGCCAGTGGCGAGTATGATTACCTTATCAAGTTCCTAGCCCTTGGCGACTCTGGCGTCGGCAAGAGCAGCTTCCTCTACCAGTACACAGATGGCACATTCAACTCAAAGTTCATCTCTACAGTAGGCATCGACTTCAGGGAAAAACGTGTGGTAAGTTGAGACCCCGTCCAAATTATTGCAGGTAGTGTGCTAGTCTTGAGCTTGAAACCTCTTTGTTTTATTGTATCTCTTGTCATGGTACTGTATGTCCTTCAGCATCTCTTGTAGGCTCATAGTAAATTATTATCTTAAGTAATTCAAGCTTAAATGTTAAAGAGCTAAAGTTTTGCCATAAAGGCTTGTCAGAGAACGGGTAAAAGGTTTATTGGTGATGAGCCATTGTTTAGCACAATGTGGTAAATGTTTTGACTTGCACATATATGAATCTGACACGATCCAAATACTTGTAGCTACTTTTATACTATTAACTATTGCAATCAGCTAATACAGACCAGAACTGTAGGAACCATACATGGGTTGGAAAGTAACACATAGTGCAGACTGGGAAATCAAATACTAATTTACATTTGTGCAGTGATTACACTATCTTGTCTGCATATTCAAGCCTTTCATAATCATGAGGAACATTTCCCTCAGATTTGTTTCAAGAGCTGTACAATACAAGCAAATTATCTTGTGTAGAGCAAAGTATCTACATGTGTAAAAGGAAAATACCAACGAAAAAAGGAACATACTCGGGAATGCTGTTTACTAGTGTTATCACCCCTGTCGAGACTGGAACGTGTAGAATTGAAACATACTGTTTGCCAAGAGATAAGGCGTGGACGCTCATCAAACACGAAAGAGATAAGAATCCACCTGCGTATCTCCCGAGAAACCGAAGCCAGCACCATCACCTGACTACACAGGATTGCCAGAGGGTTTCAGAGAACATAAATGCAAAAGCTGTTTGTATTTTGCCTAAATGCCTGATGTTATGAATTATGCTTCCCATCCCTATCTTCATCAGTCCGTTAAATGAAACTCCTATATTGACATTTTTATCACAGACTTTGAGATTATGTTTGCAATTGAACTCAAAACAATGGGCCCAAAGATTTATTTTTAGCACAACCAATTTTTCATCAGGAACTTCTTTGACCTTTCCATGGCTTTGTTTGAATGTGTCTGTTAGCAATCAATGCAAAGTAATCCCATAATCTTCATTCATGTTAATAGCTCAATACTGTCAGAGCTAACTACAGTGATAAATGCCGTTTTATATGTGACACTGTTCATCATCACTGGAATAGTTTCATTCTCTTCCTTTTAAACTGTATATCCAGTGATCTAATTGATTCTATCTCTTCACTGTTGTCTGTGTACACAGTCCATATATTTACTTTTCATCTCAGTAGAGCATGTTTCATTTTATGACTTGACTCATTAACCAACTTGTTCAATCTGTTGAGTGTCCATAGTTTATTAAGTAATGACCAGGACAGTCCACCTAAATACTTAATGTGTGTCTTCATGTGGCTAGTATATTACATTCATAAGCTATCTTTCTGGTGTTGCTTGACAACTTAAGTATAAATTTGTCTTCAGTTATTTTAGAATTTTTGAACAGGCATATTTGGAAAAGAGAATAAGATTTAAGTCACTGCTTCACATTTCCCCTGAGTTTTAGATCAGCTTGGATGAGATTCTTGTATAACTTTTTACATCCTCTCCCCACACTGAAGGGACAAAAATGCTTCTCTCTATAAAACTTGGGAGTTATGAATCCAGTTTTGTAGAGAGGATCTCTATGGAAACAGCTTTGCTGGTCAGGATTATCCGCTTCATGATGCCTGCAGACATAAATTCAATTCAATTCAACAGATCTAGCGATTTCACACCACACCGGAATTTGCAAAACGTCAAAGCCCGAGTCAAGATGACTTCTTGGTGGTTAAAGTGTGTGTTGACCATGTAATCATATTGATGGTTAGTGGAAAATGAAATCAATGCTTCACTTAGATGCACGCACAGAGTACAGAGAGGTTCCTGATATTGTGGGTCACTTACTTTGCCATAGTGGGTAGAATAATCACAGAGTAAAGAATGTCCTGTGTACCTAATGAAAATGCAGACATCACTTCTCCAGCTCCTCATTTCATATCTTTGTCCATTTTTGCATGACAGTGATTTCTTACGATAAAACATTAGTCTTTTTAATGAAAACTCTGGTAATGTATTGAGAAGTAACTTTTTATTTAAAAATGTTCAGGGAAGTGATTCCAGTTCCAGGGTTTCTAGAAGGGCAAGCAAGGGATGATTGTTTTAATCCTTGTCTGTCAGAATTGATTGAGTTTTTGTTTTGTTTTGTTTTTTTGACGTTGTGCAATCACCAGACCAAAGCAAGATTTTATATTCATCCCACAGTATCTTATCATCGAATGCACCCTAAGGTATCATATATTTGTTTGCACATGATATCAGTTACAAATATACATTTTTTTTTTCCTTTCAAGCACCATAGGTCACTTGCATTGATACCATTTGAAATATGGGACTTTTCAATTAGTTCTGAAAGGATGCAAAATCAAAAACCCAGACAACAAATATTGAATTAATGCATTTCGAATGTCTCCACATCTACTCATCCCTTATTACTTGCTGGGCAAGAAGATACATAATTTGTAGTGAGCCTACGTCGCCTAAGGCATAATGAGCAGGGGGTAAGAACTCTTATGGGGGGGGGGGGGGAGTAGCTAAAGAACAAATTGCTATGGTGAAGATCTTAATGGAGATGAGATAGTGACACAGTTGATATTTGCCTGCCACAACAATATTGGGCAGATTCCTTTTAAAAAAAAAGGAAAAAAGAAAAAAAGATCCTGCTAGCAGAAATATGCTATGTTACAAAATTGAACATTATCTTGCAGTGTATGCATAGAAGCTTTAAAAGGTCATTCATCTATGCTCTCAGAAGACAGAAACCAGATTGACATAAGAATATTTTTTTTTGTCGCTTTATATAGTACATGTTCATTTTTATTTATATAATAATAATAATGACAATAATAATAATAATAATAATAATAACAACAACAACATCAACAACAACAATGATAATAATGATAATGTTTTATTATAATCATTATCATCATTAATTTTTGTGCGAGGAATGGAACGTAGTACTTGGTGACATTAGGCATAACATGATTTTGAAAAATATGTGATTAATGAAGTTATGAGACCCTGATGTTGGCAAACCAATGAATATAAAGATGAAACCGTCATCAAGCTAGACCCTGGTGGAAAAAGGAACTGACACCCTGAATTGCTTTCTGGTCTGCTCTTATACAGTCATGGCACTCCCTTCAGAATCAATTAAGCGTAGATGCCACAGACTTTAACTCCCCAGCTTAAAAGGGCAAATGGTGATATGGAAGGCAAAAGCGCTTTGCAAATTAGCAGAATATCATCACCCGAAAGCTATAAGATTTTCTAGTAAATGTACTTTCTAGTTGATATCAGGAGTATTCTAGTTTGACACCTGACAGAGTCAGGAGAAAATGAAAATGGGTATTTAATTCTGCATTGGTGTATTATTTGTTTAGTTGTTTGTTTTTTTTTCAAAATATATCCATAGGTCTTTTTTAGAGTGAATTTTCAGTGTCTGCAAAATGCAGTATGTATACAGAAAAACCGAGGACAAATATCTGTTGCACCAGACTGCCCTGCCCTGATATTTAGGGCAATGCAAATTTGAAATCTGCATTGCTAAGTACTGTAGCTGGTGAGTATGTAAAAAGGGCAAAAGGCACATGTCTCTGCTTTTCCAATTGAGTATACAATGGAACAAATGGTTGTACTTCATAGAGTAAGGTGACTTACATTACTCTTTATCTGGAATAAAGCTAGTGTCTACATAGGTTGCATTTACAACATTTTAGTATACCATAGAAATTTGATGAAAACTTCAGAAAGAGCAAGTGCTTGAAGTCTGTCAATCTACTCATTGTTCATTTTATCAAAAGCAGTGGTCCTTTATAGGTAATCCAAATTTAAATCTTTATCAGACATTCTGATCTAAGCTTTCTCCCTAAAACTTAACTTTTTTTATTATTCTTTAGTGTGGCACTTGAACAAGATGCAAGTGGACTTATTGAATGAATTACTTACACTGTATTGCCATAAAAACTATTTTTTTTGATGGATCAACTTGATTTTAAATGTTGTGCTTTAAATCCACACAGAAGTTTAACATCTGTAGCAGATAACTCTGTTTAGGGAGAAGAAAATGTCCTTTTGGTCAAAATATCATTCTTTTGAAACTTGTGTGACACTGTTTTGCAGAAGACACATTGTTACCTTCTTATCATCCTTAGCAGACAACCATGTTAAAAAACCCTTTTTTCACATTAAGATCCTTTTTACACTGTACACTGTAGCAGTAAACGTGTTACATTGTAAGAATTGTTATGATTGACACTGCAGTCTTCCTGAGACTTTCCAAGTTAAATCTGTGTATGGTTCTTTTGTCTTTGGGTCTATGCTTCGTACGTGAGACTTGAATACAATGCAAGGGAATGAATGAAAGAATCAGAAGTCAAAACTATCGTGACATGAAATGAATATTCTGTGTTTATTACCTTGGAGAGTTTGTAGATTCGTCTTGTATCAGTCAATATCATCTTAGTCAAACTCTAGTCCTCGTGATGCATTCCTGATGACTTCGATGAGAACTGATAAGCCAGAAACCTACTCCAGAAATGGACGGAGAGGTGAAACGAACTTGGCGGCTCATCCTTCACTTTCCATCTCTCCAAATAGTTGACGGCATCTCCCTCATTTCTCTACCAGTCGATGATTGATATTCCGAGAGGTTCGGTTCTTTCGGGGAGGCCGCGAAGCATACATCTCACTCGGCTTTCACACCTGAGAGCCTGCAAGGAAAGTGGCGCTCAGCAGTAAGGTCGCGGCAAAAGTGTTGACATCTTAAAGGTGATGTCTCCTGACCATAATCTACCGTATCAAGACAAATCAAAACAAAAGCAAATGGACAACAGTTTTTAGGGTTGACTACATAGCAAGAATAATGCCAGGTAATATGGGAACTAATTACACTAGACACAACTTAACTTTGCATGCTGAGAGCAGCTTTATGTGCTGGTCCTGATCTAGAGATTCTGCTTGCCATATCCCTGAGTACCAGTTCTTTGCATTATGTCTGTTAGGGATAATGGAGAAAACCTGTGCATTTTGAGAATTTTTCTTGCATGTGGCTTGATTGATATGCCAAACACATGAGAGGTGATGTTAATCAAATCTAAGGTCAAATTACGATTGCAAAATGTTGAGATTGATTACCGTAATCTTGGCTCGGTATTGGCCATTACAAAATTATTTTGTGTTACGTTCATCCTCTACATAGATTCCAAAAGCAGATGGATTTAGTTTACTTGAGGAAAACAACTAAACACGGACTTTGGAATAAAGAGCATCTCTCAAACCCAGATTTCTCCTTGACATTTACTATTTCCAGCCCTTTTCACGTATTCGCTGTCCCCCTTTTCACACTTCGTTGCGTAAACAAGGAGAAAAAGGCGGCGGTATTGGAGAAATGTGCAAGGATTTGGGCGCATTTGGTGAATGCAAGCATTGGTCATGTGAAGAACAAAACAGTGCCTGCCAATCCCAGTACCCCTTTACTTGAATGTTGTTTACATGATGAGACCAAACATGAACATGAACATTGGTGGGGGGGGGGGGGGGGAATTGAGAAGAGATGGGGGTACGCACCGCTTATCATGCTTCGCTCGCTTGGAGACATGTTTCTAATTTCACGCGGAATTGCACAGCCGGGAGCGCGGTGTTCGATGACGAGCGGAGAGCTTCTGTATTAGGCGGCATGTCAACATCGGATTGTGCCCACGACATTACAGGGCTCCACTTCCCGACATGGACAGAAACCCACTCAAAGGAGTGGGAAGGGGATAACCCTCCTTAATACGAATTGGACAGGAACAGGATGTCCTCCATTAGCATGTCAAAAGGTTTTGGTCACTCACAATTTGGTTCCTTGGTCAGTGGTCAGAGCTCATGTAGTGTGGTAATTTTGTGAGCTTTCAGAAATATTAACCTCATTAGATATAGCACGTGCTGCTGCAGGAACATTTTGCCAGCTTGTGCCAGTGTAATCCATCTGGAAATTTTTACCAATTTCAGGGAGATAGTAGTTTCAATCTTCTGATTAATCATTGCAAAAACAACAGCAAATTTGTAGAACATATGGGAGTGTTCTTTAGTACTCCGAGCAAAGAGTCAGAATATTAAAAAGAAAGAAAAAGATAAACCACCTTGATATTGTCATTTCTGATTATAATCTAGCTATTTTTCACTCAGGAAATTTTAGAAAAAAAAAGAACATCCATTCATTTTATGTATCATCAAATCATCAACAGCATGTCTAAAGGATACTCTCTCTGAGAGCGTGTTTCTACTGGGACACCGCAACAGCATGTGAGAAATGAGACGAGAAGTACGCAGTGGAAGTGTAGACTGTATAGTACAATTGTATATTATTGCATACAAACGTGTACATGCAAGATGTACCAGCACACATGTGTGTGATGATCAATTGAATATGAGTCCGAAATCTCCCAATATTTCCAGACTTCCAGTACACTGCAAATTTTGTTACCCGCTGTGTTTCTTCTGAAAATCATCCCTTGCATCACCGCGCATCGACTACCTCAAAAGGTGGACGACGGAGCACCTCGCATCACTGCACATCGGCCACTACCTGATCTGTGTTTCTACTGAGGAAAAATTTGAGGTGTCACCATGCATCGCTGCGCATCATTGCGTATCACTGTGAATCACCTCAAATTTTCATCGCTCAGTAGAAACACGCTCTAAGTAAGATAACTCAGAGTACATCGTGATTGGACTTTGAGGCAGGTCACCTGATATTAGTCCACATATTGACTTATAAAAAGCAAAACAATTAAAACAATGATGGCACCAAATACTGATACTAGTCAAATCAATACAGATTACACAATAAGAGAGAAGACAAAATAATATGGATCACTCGACATGCTCTCATAAAATCATTGATATCTCTGCAACCAAGTACTTTTATAAGTTGTGTTAGAAGTTAAAGCTGAAGAGAAAGGAAACAATGTCATGTCATTTTCAGAAAATCGACCTCCCCCGACTTTTGGATCCATTTATAGCGGATCAAATATTTTCTAATGCAAGCATATCACACACAAGAGTGAAAAGCCTAAACTTCCTTATGAAACATCAATATGTTTTAGGCTAGAAGAATTTTTTTCACTGTCATTTTATATCATATATAGACTGATAACATTCCTCAAATTCAATTTGTTCCACAATACTGGTCCAGTGTGACATAATGAAAATTTTGACTTATTTTTGAAGATGGTGAAATTGATGACATGATCTCGTTTGATAAGAATTTGGACATCGGCATTTATTAAAAACTGAGTTGATGAGATCTACAGACATACAAAACATGCACATAAAGGTAATGTACTAATGAAGTGCCATGCTTTTCAAAGCAGGATAGTACATGAAACAATGCCCACTGAATCAACCCTTTAGTTTATAATATCTCTACCTGGTGGGTCCGGAAAAAAAAGTTCACGGAAATGTACAATCTTTTATGAAGTCGGATAACTTGGCATAATATTCTAATTTACTATCAATGAAAGGCCAGGAAGCTCAGGTTTGTAATCACATGTTAGAGAGAGAGAGAGAGAGAGAGAGAGAGAGAGAGAGAGAGAAAGACAGTGTGTGTGTGTGTGTGTGTGTGTGTGTGTGTGTGTGTGTGTGTGTGTATGTGTGTGTGTGTGTGTGTATACAATTCAATAGAAGAAAGTACTTTATATCTGAAGTATACTTTGTTTAACCTGTTGGGGACAGGCTGATTTTGCTACAACACACATTTCCCATATATGCAGAAGTATACTCAGGACTAGTCTTCAACAGGTTAAAAAGATGCCTATGATTCAAAGAGAGTGCTGTTGGATGGTATGGTGATCTCTGCCATCATTAAAAGATTGATGACTCATCAAAAACTCATCTTTTGAACAATGCATTCTATGTTTGAATTATGTATATGTTGTGATTATTACTTTGTAATGCACAATAGAGTATATTATTATAGTAGCTGCGCAATATAAATGTCCTTTATTATCATTATCATTATTATGATATACAATGCTATCAATCAAATTAGATTGTGGTTGCCTGTGTGTGCACTCTCTTTTGTACAGGCTTAATAGTCCTTCATGGTGTGCTGTATGTAGTGTAAAATGTGATATGTTCACCTGGTGGACTGGACAATAGCATGGTGCTATGTAGCTTTTTTTTAACCACTGCCCAGTCAGGCATGCAAATTTTCAAATTGTTGCAGAACACTTGCCAGAACATTAATGTTCTGGCAAGTGTTCTGCAACAATTGCCCGAAAGAAAGTCCCAAAAATTGAGAAAGTGATATAGAAAATCTCTCGTATGTCAGGAGCTTGATAAAAAAGAATAGTTTGAATAAACATCACACATTAATAGAAAAGTGAAGTAACAATCTTGGTTAAATTGAATGTTGGTGAACATTGCATTGCACTGGCACTTCTTCATGAAAGTGTTGGAAAGTTGCTGTGTTGTATCACAAGGGTGGTCATTATCTTTGGGTTTCTGTATAGTAAGCTTGGTGGGGGGTGGAAGTAAAAAAAAGGTGACTTTAAAACTTTTTGCTTACCCAATTGTGTGTGAGTGTGTGTGTGAGTTTCCCAACAATGTGTTATTGAAAGAAAGTATAAATTATGTCACTAACACCACCTCACACACTCTTATCACAAATGCTTTTTGTCAATTACAAGTAAATTGCAAGCTGCAGTGTGATTACCTGTGTATGTGAGTGTGTTTGTAATGTTAGTGTGAGTATGCAAACTTTTAGAAATATTTTTCTTACTCAGATCAAGTCTCCTTGTATAGGAATTATCATTCAGTATTTGACTAACAATCAACAAGGAGAATTCTTGTGTTATGTGCCGTGTATTTTTTTTTAAAGCTTAATACTGTCTTTTCGAAGGACGCAACTGTATTGGGCTCATGCAAACACACGTTTGGTATTGAAACAAAGAGCATCTTGTGACAAGAGAATGATCTTGAGAATGAATGAATCATCTCATGCCCGGACTTCTGCATCAGCCAAAACTACTTACCAATACCTTCCTCTTTGCCAGTGTACGTCTTGCGTACCAATGCATTTCCACCAGCCGAGTTAATCCATCAACGGAACTCTGCAGAGAGAAGAAAGGGGGAAAGTACAGACGTAGAAGTGTTCTGATGAAGCGTGAATGCAGACGGTATTGAGTTGTGTAACCTTCCCCGCTGGAAGCTGGTTGGCTGAAGTGCCACCTGCTTCTTAATAGCAATCAATTACACCACCAGATATGGGTCAAAGCATCCATGATTACCTCTGTGCGGCTTTAAAGGGGAGGACTTGAAATGGAAATAATTTGCTTTGCAAATGGATAGATACACTGTTGAAACAGTTGCTTGTATGGATCATATTTTTTTCTCAATACGTGGTACCTGGTATTTTTTCGCTGGTAAAAAACATTTCAAAACTACTTCTTTGATATTTACATTAGTATTCTTGTAAGTATGCTCATAGGCATTATGAATCAAACCAAGTCCGGGTTGCTATGTACAGTGTTTGTATGTTTGTGAGTGTACTTGTGTATACATTTGTAGGTGTGCTTGTATTCATGGGAGCACTTTGGTGAACCTCCGTGACCTTTGATAAACTTTTTATCTAAGGTAGATATGAAGCCATAAAGTTACTCATGATTGGTCAGAAATTGACCCTTTGGACACGCAGTTCTGCTTTGCTTCGAGCTGTATCATAATGGACATGCCCTCCTTGTGGTACTTAGGATTCAGAAGCCATTGCATGCAAATGATATGTGAATGCCCACATTTTATTGCTAGTGCTCACACAGGTTATACATTTGTAGCATTGTGTTCATAACTGTGCATTAAAAAAACGACAACAACCCCGAAATCTACCATCCATTTTTGGAGACAGATTTGTTGATTGGCAGATAATCTTGGTGGTGTCATAAAGTCATAAAATTCAATATTTGGCACCTTCTCCAAATAATCCATGAGTTGTTCTGTTTGCACCCCTTTCCCTCCCCCTTCTCCCCACCCCACCCCCCTTCCAGCAGTTTGCATACAAGCTTGTCAAATTTGTCTTCCTATACCTATTCGATTGTGAAATGCTGATGGCGTTTGTCTGTCTCTTCTTTTTTTCTTTCGTCAGTTTTCCTGCAGAATTTTTTTTTCTCTTTAACGATCCTTGAACTTTAAGATACAGGGGGGACAATGTAAGATGAGAAAGGTTAACGTCATTATCTCCCTGTCAGAAGAATACAGGTGTGTTAACCCTGAGGGACCAGACTGCACTGGACTCACCCCCAGCGAAAAAGACTGTTCATTACAATTTTATGTCCCACGGGCTTTAAAGTGCTGATAAGAAAAGTGAGGAAAGAGAATTCACTAGAGTGGTATGCTGGGGAAGGTTATATCTCTTCTTTGGCATGCATTTAGTGGTCAGTCATGGACAATTAAGCCTAGTGAATGGATGTTTTTAAAGATTAAACTGTACGTGCATAAATATCTTGAAATAGGCAGTTGAAGCATAGTTGTTAAATCTTCCAGGCAGGTCATCAAGGTGTGTACGGTATACACCATATATTCAGCAAGTCTGAATTTTTGCGACTTCCCGGCGATTTCGCGAGTGGTTAGATTTGCGATTGTGGAGTCGTGTACTAAATGGAGAAATCTATACATGTACATCACATTCTTATCTGGATCAGAGTCAATATTTTTGCCTGTCTTTAATTTCATGAATAGCACCTGAATCTCGAAATTCTCAAAAAACAAAAACCTCACGAAATATTCCACTATTTCCATTATTTTTTTTTTCAGAAGGACTGCCAATTTGTGATGGGAAAGAGGAGTGAGTTCATTAGGTCCCTTTGTTTTCTGTGATTGCTTGATTTATGATACTCTAGTTGCTCAGCACATCTTTACTGAAACAAATTTAACATTTTACTGCCCCAATCTCTTTCTACTGTGGATATGTGCAGAGTTGAAAATCCTCAGAATTCTAATCCAAGCCATTAGAGGTTTTTGTGGTGAATCTCTGTCACTGACGCCATGCTTTTACGTTGCAGCTGCACATATGTGCGTCTGCTTTTGCAGTGCATCAGCATCATTTGCTACGAGTGATGTGATCATGCAAGTGGAAAGTTCATTGGCCCCCTAATCATTACTTTTCTCCCAGCTAGAACCAACATTCAGGAAAACAACAGACCTGTTTTCTGTTTTTGCCAATCAACTTTTTATTTCTAACCCTCGTACAAAAATATTGTGGATTTTGTGAAATTAAAAGCAAAACATTGGCAAAGCAAGAGCAACTTTGTTGCACATTGTGCAGACTCAAGTTTGTCTAAATAAACCAAGGTCCCATTGAGTATCTTTAACACATACAAGTATTAGTTACACATTAGTTGCGGGAAAACATTAATGTCATTTGTACCTTTGCCAAACTGCTCTTTCAAGACTGCCATAATGATAATGATAGAAATGTTTCTGTAACAGATTTTGATATGATTACTAAACTATTCCATATTTTTTGTCTTCTGTTGTTTTAAATCAACTTTAATACGAGACATTTTTGCAAGTGTTCATCTAGAACACAACACTTTGTGACAAACTTTTCTTGACAATCAACGATTACCAATGTGGTAATGTGTATGCATGTCTGGCCAAGAAATGTAAATTGAAACCGAATATTATGAGCTTCAAATCCTCTGTACAGTCTGTCTCTCACTCAGAGGGGGGGGGGGGGGGGGAGGGAGGGATCCTGATGATATGTATGATGCGGACACAATGCTGGCAAACTTCTCTCATCTTCTTTGAAACTTGATCTGGCATAACCTGCCCTAAGTGGGTGCTATCTCTCCCTGCCAGCATAATGCGCAATCTGTTCATGATGGATGCTATCTCGTGATAGGCGGTGTCATGTGAGCGTCACACTTTCTTCTCTTTCTAGCAATCCATATGTGTTAGTGCCACAAGTTTGCTCCACTGTGAGATGATTCAGATAATTACAGTGAAAGTTTCTCCCTGAACTATATTATACTTGCCATATCGTTTAGAAATGTCATGAATGTGTAGAGTGTAACTGCACATGAAGATAAACCAAAGGCAAAGTCCAAATGTAAAGTGCTGTTTTTATTGAACAAGTAGGCCTGCATGTATTTTGTGAGTCTCTGTGTGTATGTGTATACATCGTATGTACGTGTATGTGTATGTGTATGTGTATATGTATGTGTATGTGTATGTGTATGTGTGTGTGTATGTGTATGTGTATGTGTATGTGTATGTGTATGTGTATGTGTATGTGTATGTGTATGTGTATGTGTATGTGTATGTGTATGTGTATGTGTCTATGTCTATGTCTGTGTGTGTGTCTGTGTGTCTGTGGGCTGTGATTTGATTTGTCCTTGTTAGTAATTTTCTCTTCCCAGGGACGAAAATGTTAATAGTAATGATGGAAAAATAATAGGTCATGCTATCCTTTTGTATGCCATTAAGTGCAAAGTATAATGAATTTTACATTTCAATCTCCAAAGTGCAGAAGTCATGAAAATGAAAACCTAGGTTTTGTTTCTGTGGCATGACTTGACTGGATCCCAGCGCCATGACAACGATGGTTGCATTTATGCAGTGACTACTAGTATGCTTCAGGGCCAACATTTTGTGGGTGTGTTAATTGCTATTGGAATGAGCTGGGCTTCATTATTTTGGAAGGAGGACACTGATGAGACGTGATTAAATTGTGCCTTCCCTTCTCATCCGGTAGCTAATTACAGGTGCATACATTAATTCAGTGATTATGAAAAAAAAAAGTTTGACCCCTTTTTAATGAATGAATGTTCCATCTTCATGATGATATCAGACACCAAGATATGAGATATGGAGAGTGTAAAAGTGTAGTTAGTACACGTTTATTTTATGAACTGTCTTGACGATAGGCAGTTGTAGTGCATACATTATCAGTTATTTTGGTTTTGTATTGTCTTTGCTTGGTTATTAGTCAGTACAGTCATGAAGAATGTATTAGTCCATGTTTGTTTCTTTGTCCTGACCTTCATATGAAAAACCCTCTGGTTGACAAACTTGCCTAATGTCAGTCATGAGGGGCATGAAAGATAAATACAGAATTTTCCATTTAGAAGGTTTTGATTGCTATAGATTGATGGTATAAGCTCATTTTGGGGGTTTGTTTTGTTTTGTTTTGTTTTTTGCAACATCAAGCTGACTAGGCACGATTGTTTGCAGCCATTTTAGTGCCCTATGAGTGCAGTGCATGCATGCAAATAATATTATGTGCCACAAATTATTTGATGTGTAAATAATAGCTTCTTTAAGTTTGTGATTTGTTTGCAGGTTAAGTTTCTCCAATGTGAGATTATCTCCAAGAGTGTTCTGCCGTGGGGAGAACAAAATGACAAATGATGGTCTACCACATAACCACATTTTTCCAGTTGCCAACTGGAATTTGACAAACCCATCAAACGTGAAAATATGTTTGATATTATAACTTTTGCTAGACAATGGTAGTGAATAGTTGGATCTATTGGTGTTACACAATCCCTTCCAAGAAATAAGTCAACATTTACATGTAAACTGAATAAGCTGTAACTTTCACAAGTGTTTGATATTTGCAAATTTTTACGAATTACTGTTGGACTGTGAATTTAACAACATGTGACAGTGTCACCATGCACTGAGGAAATAGTGCACGTAAGATGACATTTGTGGCAATTTGCAAAAACAACATCTTGTTAACATGTCCATGACCTCCGAATTCATGAAAATAAAAACTTACAAATATGGTATACATTGTTACCTAGGAGACAGTCACCATGAGCGGAATGACTGAAAAGAGGAAAATTTGCAGGAGTGACTGAGTGAGAGTCATTATGGGTGATTAGTCTATAGATACCATCCTGTTCCATTCAAATTAATGTTTCGTTTTTGTGGGGTTTTTTTTCATTAGTGGCAACAACAGAGGCACATTTCAATTAGTATCTGTATTAGGCATTTCATGTACAATTACAACCAATCAGCATACATCATGGTAAAATATGTCGGATCCTGAGTCAATTTCTCTACATGGCTCAAAAGAGAGAAGAAAATGTGAAGATTCTGGGGTAGATTATCAGTCATCTCATTGAGAGAAGACCTCTCCCTCTGGCGCATGCATTATTACCTGTTGGAATATTCCCTTCCCCCATATTTTGACGAAGACATATAAAAAAAAAAAAAATTCTTGCAAGTGGCAACAGGTGGAGCTATGGCAGGGGTGAAGGTGTAGCTGGCGATGCAAACAAGTGGGAGTGTTTAAGTTCAAGTGTTCATTTTGCAGTCCTGATAATTGAATTCCTTTGGTAAGCTGGTATATTGTAGAGGTAGGAATTCAGATCTTTCCTCAGAGCAATATTAGAAATTTCATTGTAATGGGGTGGGGGGGGACAGTACTATAGATTCCCAGACCACAAAAATATTCTGACCATTATTCTTGGTTCAAAAGGGGAGCAGATTCTTTCGTGATTTGGAGGTAGTTTTTCATTTCTTAAAAAGAAAATGAACACTTGTGGTTTATTACTGGTAGGTTTTAAACATGAAGCCATTCTTCTTCAACCATGCCAAATTTTGTGACATTTGCAAAATTAAAACCTTTAAAAGCAGTCCAGAGAGATGGCCAGATAGCTGCAGTACATTCATATGAAAGACATTTAGCATGCTCATTCAATGAGGCTAAGATTGCTTGCATTGTACAATATATACAGTGTAAACACAATGACATTCACATTAAATGAAACTACCTTCTATGATGTTGAATGAGCCAGTAGGTTCACTGACCTGAATGGGGAATGAAATCAATTGAGATGGTGGAAGTTGGAATGATTTTATTTTCAGAGCCGCATTTTGCTTTTCCTATAGCAGTTGGCAGTTGCTTATCATTGGCAAATATTCCATGCTGTGGATATCCTCCAGAGAATGTGACATAATGTGGGTGAGATGATTAAGGATTCCATATTGTGTTTTACTTATCATTCCAAATGGGAACTTTTTTTAAATAGATGTCACAATCAAAGCATGGTAGATTGATTATTGTCATTGATTATTTCTCTCTTTTTTTTTCTTGTTGGCTGATAATGCATGCAAAGCACAGGCATAAAAACATTAATGCGTGTTTAAAATTCATCAAGCTCCCCGTAGCATTTTATGTGGCTTCTGATATCCGGCTGCAATAACTAGTGAATTATGTCCCACAAGTGAAGAGCATGTGTGGCATGATAATCAGGGACTATGTAGGGCATTGATTACTGAATAATACATGAATATATAGTCCTTAATGACACATCGTAATATGCTGAAATGAATAAAATTCATTATTAGCCCCTTGAGGTCGAGCTGATTTGCTAAAACAGGCATTTCCCATAAATACAAGCATTCCTGTGTACACTCTGGGTAGTCCTCAACAGGTAAAGCGTTTTTATGTCCATATTATTTTGTAAGTGTTCTTGATATTTTGAAGTAAAGCATTTTGGAAGTAGATGTCTACCATTATGTATCATTTACCCTGAGTGAATGTGATATCAAATATTTTGTGCCAATCTAAAAAAGAGATGATAGCACTGTGATCCTATTTCATAGAGATATTACCATTGCTCGTCTACCAATCAGTCTCAACAAAAGTAGTAGGAAATTGCTCAAATAAAAAAGATACATGGATACGATTATAACAAATAGCACTCGGAAAGAAGAAAGATTGATTACTGAAAAATATCTACAGTTAAGATGTGGCTTTATTGAGTATTCATATGCTTGACAAGAGTTTGATAGATTTTATGTTCGGTGTTTATTATAGTAAATGACATATCTGCCATTCAGTGAGACTTATACCAAAAACATTAAACAAGTTCCTTGCACGATACCTGGGGTTTGTTGGGGGGGTTTTTTCGAAGAAAAAGGCTGCAAAATTATTAATGTGCACTTTGTGATCCTGTTAGCAAACGCAGAACTAGCTGGTTTGAACTCCCAGAAAAATAAGGAGGCAGACAGATAAACAGACAGACAGACATGAACAAAGATTACTATGATACAATGTATGTGGTTTTTGTTGTTGTTTTTTTTTACTCCTGAATTCAACTATTCTTTTCTCCCCTAGAGTGTGAAACTCTAACCCAAGTCTCTTTGAAGGGCTGGATTATCACTCACAGGGAGAAACACATGCTAGCAATCCCTTCATGCCTTATAAACCAAAATAAAGCTGATTCCTGCTGCGGCCCCTGTGGGCTTCAGACCGATCCGAATGTGCCCTAGATGTGAGAATGGGAACAAGCGAGGGCCCCCCGCAGATCTCTGCAGACTATTCAGGGGGGATTCATTGGAAGCTCATTCAACACCGCAGCCTAATGTGGATTACATGTTGCAGAGTTCTGTTTGTGCAACACAATTCTCCATTGCAAACCAACCAAGCAAGAAATCTAAAGTAACAGATATACGATCAAGGCTCCAGCCCACTCACTGGATCTCACATTTTTGTTTCTTTTAACAATTGCAAGCCCTTCTTGTATTCTCTATTCCAATAGTCATGTCTTAATCTTTCATATTGGAATAACTTTAATGGCTGAATTGATCAGACTGATATCCAAAGAGCGGATAAGGAGACAACACAGGGTACAATTACTGCCATATGATATCTTTCTTAAAAGGAAAAGAAAATCAAATGTTCAAAATGTTTTTGAAATGATATAAGAAACTGAAAATTATGGAATTAACACTTTCCTAAAGTTGAGTGTAATTGGAAGGAAAATAAGATTAACCATGTAGAGCTACACCAGCACTTTATGGGAGATTTTGTGTATACATTTATGTAATTTCACAACTGACACATATTTCAAGCCATGTGTAAGACTTTTGAAAGCCGTAAAAACCTAAAAAAACATTCATCTGTTCAGTGATTTCTCTCTTCATTTTGCCACTATTGACATGAAATTTGAGTGTATTCATGAAATATGAAACAAAAAATTAGCTTACAAATCAAGATACTTATTGATCAAAAAGACTTATACCGTGTACACCCTATGTATGCAGTGACTTAGAGACATAACATACAGTCATCTGAATAAGATATGAATGTGCCGGTAATACAGATAGATGGAAATACAAATGTGTGAGAAACATAAATTCCAATATTCCTTGCATACTGCCAGCTTTGGTTTATTTCTTTGATCATCTTGAATTAAGATGAATCTGTGGGTGTCCCTTTTCATGGGTACATATCTCTTCATGGGTACGTTTCTCCTCTGGGGAATCTCGGGCTTTTAACTACGATGCGGTGTATGAATGGGGACGTTGACTTTGTTGCCAATGCAAGGCATGACCTGATTGAATTCCATCCATTCAATACTCACAGAGGTTGCCTCTTGACAGCATCATGCTGTTATATGTCAAACTACTGAGGAAGGATAGCTTACATAAAGTGAGCGCGGTATATTGGAAATTACCGTGTATTTATCAGTGATGTATTGAACGCTCCATTTAGCTTGTCCAAACATGGCAACCCTTGTTTTTTCTTCCTTCTCTCCATCCCTCTCCTCATGATTCCTTCCAACTCCCTTTTATTGCTCTCTCCCATTCTTTCTTTATGTTTTCCTCTTTCTTTCTTTTTTTCGTTCCCTCGCTCTTTCTTGTCCACTTTCTCTCTTCTGTCTTTCTGCCAGTTCGCAACAGCCATGACAGTTTGTAGTCTTACACACAAGACTTTGTTTCCGATGAGTGGCAGAGATGCAGTTAGTGTGCCTTTTTCCGTTGTCATTAAGAACTGAGTGTAGTGCTGTAGGCTCCAGGAGAGGAGGGGATGGAGAAAGTAAAATATTTTGAGTGGGTCATGGCTGTTGCTTGGTATTAGTAGAAGATCAGTGTTTATTTATGAAGTTTGAGATGACTGCACCTCTATAATGATTTTTTTCCTGCCCCCTGGGCATGTTCAACAGCCAGTTATAGATGCTTACATTTTTATACCAAACCTGTAAAAATGACCTCATTTGTGACATGAAGTTATGCAAACTTGATACTAGGAAAAGATGAACATAATATGGCTTTCACATATATGTATACGGATACTCCGTGAAGTACAGTCTAAGTACTGTTGTGCTCTTTCACAATGGCAGTACTATAGGTTTTCCCATTCATTTTCAAATATTTTTCATTCAATTTCACAAATTTTTATTTCAATTTCGTCGCGGGATGTCGGCAATAGGCCAATCTTACTTTCAAATTCGTCTTTCCTTGTTCATTTTCAAATAAAGTCCATTCAATTTAGTCATTTGGCATACATTTCCGTCATTTACAGTTCAAATTCGTCAGTCTCACTCGCAGCACTCAAAACAGCAGGATCTATTTCGTCTTTTGTCAATCATTTTTATTAAATTGCTTTGTCCAATTTGGAGTGATAATGTTGCTATAAAGGCAGAAAATAGATTGATGTGGTGGACAGTGACTTGACTTGACTTGATATCTGTCTGCCATTAAGCCAGTGTGTACTTCTTTAGCATCAGAGTTTGAAAGCATGATTTCTTTCCAGAAGAGGCCAAAACTACTCAAATTTGCATTCTCTGTGCAGGAGAACTCGTGTCCAAAGGTGTGATTTATAATTTGTGCTATCATTCAAACATGCCTTCATTTACACAAGCCCTTGATCATATCTGCTTCATTGATATGGCATTCGTGTTTTTCAATAATAGCTTTGCCTTAAAGTCACATAGTCCCTAAACACATATTATTAGAGGCTGTTGACAGTTTCACACTCTGCATGGAGCCAGTTAAAAACTTGATGACTCCGATGGGTATATCACCATTTTTACAAAGGCATGATAATGTCCATGTTGAACTTATTCTCTCTAAAAATGGATTAACGAGAGGGAGGAACATTAAAAGGACCTTCACTTGTGTGCTCCACCCACCCACACACCCACATGTACACACATTCTATGACAAACTTTTTCTTGAAGTGCATATTCTTTGGCTCACATACACGGATACGTTATACACACCGATGAATATATTATGGCTTGCATAGAGAATTATCCGTAATGGCACATTACACATGTATTTCTCTGTAATAAATATCATTGGACCAGAAGTGGACTTGTGTACAAACATATTTAAGATTTTCTGCACACACCCTAATAATGAAGATTATATCTCACATTTAGATGCTTGCACCAATAAGACTCCCCTGTTTGAGTTAATATTATGCGTGCAAACGGTATTCCAAGTATTGAATCATACTTAGTAGGAATATGTGAATTAAGAATCTTGTTAATTAGTCCGCAAGTAAAAATAGCCTTGAGTTTAGGTATGTTAATAAATCGGCCTATTCCTCGGGTGTTTCGGTCTTCTTATATCCCAGATCCTTCCTAATTAGAACATGTCCCACTTCCTTGATGTGCCGAATACAAATGAGTGACCTGCCGCATAAATCAGATCCCTAGTGATGTTAATTTCACGTTAGTCGGTACGACCACGCTGAATCCCGGCACAGTTTACTGCCCACGTGGTTAAAGTATACGGAAGAGACGATCACAAGCTGTCTCATGTATGGCAGCAATGCTGCCTTGATGGGAGTGGGTCTAAAATTGTGGCGGCTCAATTTCAAAAGTTTACCAACTTTTATGAATGAAATTTCATGTCAAATGTGCTGAAATGTTCTACTGGATGAAAAAACACCAAGCAGACAAAAGTCATCAAAATTTTGCTGTCATCACCAAGATATCTTTGAATAAGTATCACAATGCTAGAAACCATTTCAAAAATACTGTATAGTTTATTCAAACACTGCTGTGAGTCGGTCAGATTGAATGTGATTATTGTTTTTAAGTCACAGATTAACAGCCTTATTATGTAATAAGTTTTCAACTGCAATATTGCATACCTACTTTTAACTTAGTATCATGAATACTATTAGCAGTAAGTGAACATTTTCAGAAGCACTTTTTCCTAGCTGCATTTTCAGTCAATATCAGGAACACTATACTAATCATATTTAAGTTCAATTTTTCAAGGATTCATGAATAACTTGATATCAGAAACATTATGGACACTTAGTGATAATGTTCAGCTGCTCATTATTTTAGCTTCATTGTACGCGCCGAGGTCCTATGTGTGATCTTGTGACTTTGTGTATGTTGTCCACCATTAAATACACATGTTCATCCTTCCTTTCAGCTGTTCCTTTCACTCTCGACGTTTCACGTACACACAGTCACAGACGGTAGGGGGGTATTCGCCGTACTAAACAGCCACACGCCTACAGGCACCTTACACGCTCCCATATACTGACATCGATGTTTCTTCCGTGCTATGTAACAGCATCCTAAACCTCCTAATAGCTGTACTGCGCACCAACACACTGTTCATCGTGCACCACACCGTTGATTGTCGTACTCACATGCGACACACGCAGTGATAGTAATCACAGATTTGGATCTCATCTGGCGGTCAAATGAACAATTCCCTTCCTTTTATTTTGATCCAAACCAAGTGGCAAATATCACACAATATGAGCAAAGAAAACAACGTAAGCAATGAGAGGTTAAAGGAAACTTGTAGGTTTCCACCCCTACCTCTGGTTCTCTACCTTCTGCTCTTCATGACCCTTTTCCTGCCTATCTCTAACAGCAGTCTTCACTTCACCTCTGAAGCTCTTTTCTTACCCTGGCGCCTCACCTCTCCTCTCTCCCTAACAACCAACATACATGTGACTTTTCCTATGTTCAACACTAGATGGCGCAAATGAAACAAATGCATGGAACGGCTCCTACATACCGGCCCCTTAATTTTCAAAAGAGGGTAACCCCTTTTAAAATTACCAAAACCTACCACCATCATTAATCACATTAATGTTCCTTCTTGCCACCCAACAATCTATTGACCACAATAAACAACGCTAACTCGAAAATATGCTACATACTATCAAACTACAACAACCCCTTACACATACAACCTTGTGCTACACATGTAAGCCTATAAAACATGTCTTTGATGCAGAAATAGTCACCTTTCACTGGCAACAATGGCAAGGACAAAATTGAATATTGTTATGTTTACAGAAGAACATCACATATTCATAAAGTGTCTAAACACCCTGACATTCATTATGTAACCTCTGTGTAGCCTAATGTATGCATGTGCCTCAAGTGTCAGCATGCATTCCAACAATCCACTTGTTGAAACTGTTCTTATATATCTATGAGTGCATGTCTGGAGACAGACAGTTCTGTAATAAACACTAAAACGTTAACTGCCACGCCTCTTCTGTTCCTTCCTTATTTACAACCATGAGTTTGCTAATTGTAACCCATGATACAACAAATATACATCATACCTGCAGTCCACTTATACCTTTAACATGTACATAAACAAACTACATCAAATGTATTCCCATACTTCTGCAACACAACTGTTGACCACTTCAAGATTTAGCCAAATCCAAAGCCAGCTGTTTACAAAACATATTGTACACTCGATACTATACCCAGCTTGCATAAATGTGTCAAATATGTATGCATCCCGGCATAGCAAACAGAACGAAACATATAACATCTTCAAATGTACAATGACCAACTAAACCTGCCAAATCTATTAGCTTGAATTTGACCTACACTGTACCCTTAATCTACAATGTAATCCAAACATAAATGTATTTACAGCATGGAATTCAACCATACACACATACAGTTTTGTACCACTTCTGGATGATACTGCATACCTGTGCACCAATGCATATCAAGTATCAACATAAAATATAAAATCTTATTCATACATTTCTCATGAACTCTGTTGATATGCTTATTACAAATACCCCTATTTCTTTCAAAAAAAAATATGCATCCTTCCAGTGTTGCATTTCTAAACAATACTGTTTTGAGCAATACTGTATATCACCAAATTTTTTGCACAAAAAAGGAACAACAAAACAAAACGTAATTAAAGTGGGTTAAACATGAACAATAAAACGTGTTTCAATGACTATTGTCCATCAAACCATGTATCAACATAACCCAACCCGAACAACATCAGTGTACTGTGTAAGTAACCAAACACTGTGGTAGAAGTGCACTGACCTTCTCTGTCATTTCTGCACAAAATTATTGAATCTCTTGAGATCTAACAAACATAATCTACTTTATCTACAGCCTTGTGAATGCCACAGCCATCTTAATTCACTGACTCACTCTGGATGGTCTCTTGGCCTAGAGAGTGAAATTGCTTTGCACTGCAGTATACCTGAATACCGGTATACAATTGTACATACAAAACAGCATTAAAAAACCTGTATCACCCTTCCACTGATTGCCAATACAAATACAACATAACGAAACAACATAATGAAAGCAAACTCATGCTACTTACTTTACAATATGGCACTTGTGGTAAGAAAATTTGCTTGCCACTGAATAAAAATGACATATGTCACCATGACACACATAAGATACATTTTCATGTATATGCGTTTCTCATGTCTTCTTATAACTCAAATGCATACATATGTATACCTATGCGGGTATATAACATCATACTATGTACTGACCTTTAACACACTATTTGTGTATACAGCTGTACTAAAATCAATACCATCTTTCTTTATATATGCTTTGCCAAAAATCAAAATCTCTTCCCTTGCTTATAACTTATCTTGAATTTGACAATATTTCCACTTGAACAACAAGCCTAAATTTAGAATGTCTCCCTTTTGGCATGTTTGGAATTTGTAATGTTCTAAAATAGGCTGAATACACAATATACTACTCATTACATTACTGGTTAAAGGAGAATACAACCAAACAAATAAGCAAATTCTGCTAAGCATTTGTCTGTATCCATCACATATCACATGGCAAAATGCACTATATATGACTACACAATACCATCTGTGCATAATCATACAATTATAAAAACTACCGCATACAAATCACATCAATGCTTTATCAAAACACATAATGATGTATACCAGGTAACGAAACTGTACTTGCATACAAAATTCAACTCTTGCATCTGACGAATTGTTCATGTGACTAATTGGCTCCTCATTTGTTCTATCAAATCCCATGGAGTCCAAGTCACATCATAATATCTGTTCGCACAGTCCGTCCAGGCTTGACACAAAATTGTTCACGGTCCAATCACAAACCAAGCTTTACGATCAGTTCCCCTTCAGCTGGTTGACTTGATTTGTGACGAAACGCAATGTGAATTCCTGTCGGTTCGCGACACAAATTTTGTTCCATGTAAAAAATACAAAAAAGGAATTACTCATTGTCAAAACACACTCTATACTAACCAGAATTTGTTATCACAATATCTGATCACCTTTACTTGCGTATATGTATCCGGATCTCCAATTTTTACACACATATGATCACTGAGAGTATCGCGAAATTCCAGCAAAATGTTCCATCGCGATCGAATGTGTAGATCTGCAAAAACAGTCATGAATCTCCCTCTAAAAGGAGACACAGCTTGCTGATTGGTCGCAGATAAACACCAGTCTTGGTCTTCACCTCAACGCGACGGACAAGGCCTTCTCTGTCAGGTATGGTTCGCTGAATTCGTCCCATCGGCCAAACGTTTCGTGGTAGCGTGTCATCGACGACGAGCACAACATCTCCGACCTGAATGTTTCTGTTGCGGCACACCCATCTTTGCCTCTCCTGCAGTTGCGGCAGGTACTCCTTCAGCCATCTCCTCCAAAAGATGTCCGCCATATATTGTACCTGTCGCCATCGACGTCTCGCATAGATATCGGTCTGCCTAGTGACCGATGGGGGCAGCAGGGGGGTAGACTTCAACTGCAACAGATGATTCGGTGTTAGAGCTTCCAGATCGTTTGGGTCGTCAGAAACTCTAGTGATGGGTCGACTATTGATGATACTCTCCACTTCACAGAATAGCGTCTGCAAGCTCTCGTCACTCATGACTTGCTGCTTCGTCAGGGAGAAAAGAAGCTGCCTAACCGTCCTAATCTGTCTCTCCCAGACTCCCCCATGATGAGATCCACCAGGTGGATTGAAGGTCCATTGGATGTTTCTCTGTAACAGCGCATTATTAAGCTGGTCCAAGTTCCAGCTCTCGATTGCCTGCCTGAGTTCTCTCTCAGCGCCGACAAAATTGGTCCCATTGTCAGATCTCATCTCCTTGATCGCTCCTCTGCGTGCCTGGAAACGTCTTATGGCAGCAATACATGAGTCTGTGTCTAACGAGTCTGCCTTTTCAATGTGTACAGCACGTATGGTAAGGCAAGTAAACATCACTCCATATCTCTTTACCATACTGCGTCCCCTCTTCACCTCCACTGGTCCGAAATAGTCCACACCAACATGTGTAAACGGTGGTTTGTCTGGCATCACTCTGTCTTTTGGAAGATCTGCCATTTTTTGCTGCATCAGCTGCCCTCTGCGTCGTCTGCACATGACACATCTTCGCAACATTTTCCTCACAGCTGAATTGGCACCAGGCATGTAGTACCTCTGCTGCAAATTGGAGAGAATGTAATTCCTCCCACAATGTCCAGAGTTCACATGAATGTTTCTCAGGATGAGTTCCGACACATGGTGACCCTTTGGCAGAATCAATGGGTGTTTTGCCTCCATAGGCAAGGCTGCCTTACTCAATCTTCCTCCGACTCTGAGCAGGCCATTGTCAAGTGTAGGATCAAGCTTGTAAATGGAGCTTGACTTCTTTACTCCATTTCTTTTCCCATTGACCTTTGACTCTTCTCCTCTCAGTGTTGCAATTTCTGGAGCAAATGCTTGCCCTTGGACGTAGCGGAAAATAGCCTCCTCAGCATTTTCCATATCCTTCGTAGTCAGCTTTGTAGCTTCACCCGTGTCATCCCTCTGACCCCTCTTTTTCATTTTCAGCATTTCTTTCAATTTCAGCATCCATGCCACTGCCTTCCTCATACTCGTCCAGTCTGAGTAGTGAGACAACAGCCTTCCAACAGGGTCAAGTGTTTCATCACGTTCCTTTGCATTTGTCACAAAGGTACTCTTTGTCTCCCTCAGGCATGGCTCGTCACATTCAACATCACAAGCCAAAATCTTCCTTTTCAGCTCTGGGTCGTCTGTACTTGCCATGACCAAGTTCTCTGGTTGCGCTGGCCACATGCTTTCATCTGCATGAAGAAAGTCTGGACCTTCCTTCCACAGTTTCATGTTGAGGAATGGTGCAACTCTGCATCCTCTAGAGCACAGATCAGCTGGATTGAGTGCAGATTCGACATGTCGCCATTGGTTCACTCGCGATCCATCTTTAATTACGGCGATCCTGTTTGCCACAAAGGTTTTGAACCGTGCTGTCTCACTTCTGATGTACCTGAGCACTGTCATGCTATCAGTCCAAAAATATGTGTCATCCACAGGTACATGTACACCAAGCTCCTCCTTTACCAGCCGATTGATTCGCACTGCTACTGTCGCAGCTGTTAGCTCCATTCGAGGGATGGAAATCTGCTTCAAAGGGGCTACTCTTGCCTTGCTCATCAGGAAGCTGCATTTCACTTCGCCCTGGTCGTTCACTGTCCTGATGTATGATACAGTGCCATAACCTTTCTCGCTGGCGTCGGCAAAGTGGTGGAGGGTGATTGACTTCGCTGCCCTGAAAGGCCCCGGCATTAGACATCTAGGCATCTTGAATTCTGACAGATGTGGGAGTTCCCGTTGCCATGTTTGCCATTTCCTCAGCAACTCTGATGGGATAGGTTCATCCCACCCTAGTCCCAGCCGACACAATGTCTGTAGAAGCTGCTTTGCTTGCAATGTGACTGGAGACACACATCCAATGGGGTCAAACAGAGCACAAACTGTGGAGAGAATTCCTCTTCTAGTAGGTGGTCGTTCTTTCATCTGGATTTTGAATCCAAAAGCATCATCTTCTGTGTGCCATAACATGCCAAGTGCTCTCTCGGTTGGCATTCCTCCTTCCTCAAAATTGAAATCCTTGACAACCTTCGCTCTCTCCTCAGCTGGGATCTGCTCCAGGACTTCTCTCTTGTTGCTGTTCCACTTTGTTAAGTGAAATCCCCCCTTTTGACACGTCTTTGTCAGCTCTTCTGTCGTCTCAATTGCCTTTTCCACTGAATCGGTAGAATACAAGCAATCATCGACGTAGAAATTACGGTGAATGATTTCTACTACATCCCTAAATGATGACTTCACATGCTCATCCGCCGTTCTCTGCAATGCGTAGTTTGCGCATGATGGAGAAGAAATAGCGCCAAACACATGTACGCACATACGATACTCGATCAGCGGCTGTTGAAAGTCCCCATCCTTCCACCACAAAAATCTCAGGAAATCTCTATCTACCCTGGGCACTAGGACCTGAGAAAACATTGCCTCTATGTCAGCCATGATGGCTACCTCTCCCAGTCTGAATCTTGTCAGCACTCCGAATAGACTGTTGGTCAAATCCGGCCCCTTTAGGAGTTCGTGGTTTAGGGACGCTCCATGATATTGCGCTGAGCAGTCGTACACTACCCTCAGTTTGCCTTTCTGTGGGTGCAGGACTCCGTGATGTGGCAGGTACCAGACTTTTCCCTTTGTCCCTGTCAACTCCTGCTCTCCTATCTTTTCAGCGTATCTGCTCTGAATTGTTGTCTCCATGCACTCCTTGTATTTCTGATGGAAATCAGGCTGTCTTTGGAACTTCCTTTTCAGATGTTCAAGTCTCTGTTCGGCGAGAGGCCTGTTATTTGGCAAGTCTATCTCCCTTCTGAATGGGAGTCCTATCTCATAGTGCTGATCACGAAGCCTGATCGTCTTTCCTACATCTCTCAGAAATTTCTCGTCCTCTACGGAAATCTCCTCCTTGTCATTCGACAGCAGCTCTGTAAAATCTGTGTTGTATAGACTGCTCAACTTCTCTTGAATGTCATCCAAGCCTTTAACCTGAGCTCTATGCGAGGTGATCCACTGTCGCTTCCTATTGTCATGCCTCTGACATCCATACACCATCCATCCTAATCTTGATTGACACGCGAATGGCCCACCATCTTGGCTGCTGATGACTCGCAAGGGCTCAAATGCCTTTGGCACATTGTTTCCTATCAATATGTCCACTTCAGCGTCTATCTCTGGCATTTCTACTTCCTGTAGATACGACCACTTCTCCAAATCGACCTTTCTCGGGATATCGTCCTTGGATACGGGTATAGATGCCCTAGTATAGACCTCAGGAAGGGAAAAGTCATCTTTCCCGTTGATGTTGCATATTTCCAGATCATGTAATACGTGTGTTCGTACCACCTTCTCATCAGTCATGGTTTGCAGATGTATCATCCTTGACTTTCCTTTAACCTGCAACCTTTCCTTCAGTGCTTCAGTGCAGAATGTCCCATTGCTGCCACTGTCAATGAAGGCATATGTGTTTACTTCTCTGCCAGTTGCCCTTGATCGCACCACCACAGGAATGATGGCTGGCTGTGCATCCATTGTTACTCCACGATTCGTCATCGAGCAAGTATGGTTCTCCACAACTCGTGTTCCTTCTCCATTCCTTGTTGACTGCACTCCAGTGTCAGATTCCCTTTCTTTCCTTTGAGTTGTTTCAGATTCAGCATTCTCTACCTGGCTCTGAGCTTCAGACTTCCTCTCATCTGAGTGTGCAGGATTCCTATGTAGCACTGTAGGGTGATTATTCTGACACAGCTCACATTTCAACCTTTCTTTACAGTCCTTGGAGAAATGAGATCCTCGGAGACAAGCAAAGCATAAACCCTTCATGCGACAAAATTGCACCTTCTGATCATGGGGCTTCTTGGTGAAAATTCGGCAGTCTGTCAGGTGATGATTGTCCTTGTTACAATACAAGCACTTCTTCCTTTCATCATTCTTTAGAACAGTGCTGAAACTCTGCCTTGGTTTTGAAGGAGTAGCCTTGGATGGGTTAGCACGTCCCTCGCCTGACTTTGGTGTTCCTGTTATATCACCATACAATGGGTTGTTTACAATTCGTGATTGCCTACTCACGAAACGCACCACATCAGCAAATGTCAGGGGTTCTTCATGTACTTCCTGTATGGTGTCGACAGTGTACCTCCATTTGTCTCGAAGCTTGAATGGCAGCTTAGATATCACCATCTTAATGTGCTGTGTGTGATTGATTTCTTGTTCAAGCTGCAAGTCCTTGGCCAAATTGCTCAGCTCGGTCACAAATAGTGTGTAGCTCTGTAATCCTTCAGCATCCTCATTCTTCACGTTTGGCCAAGCTTCAGCTTTCTTCATCATTCTGTCGAGGACCTGATGCTTATTACCAAACTTCTTCCCCAACAATGCCTTTGCCTTGATGAAAGCCTGCTGATGGTTGTCACCATACATACAGCTCCTCACAACTTCATTAGCCTCACCTCTTGTGTACTGTTCCAAGAAGTACAGCCTGTCTGAGTTATCGGTAGTCTTGGATTCAATCACATGTTCAAATGCCCTCATGAAACTGTGGAAATACATGGGATTTCCATCAAAGGGTTGCACATTCCTCTGTGGTAACGATGACTTCATATAACACTCCAACAGAAGCTGTGTGAATTGATTTTGCTGCATCTGTACCTCTGTCAAGTGACTGGCCGCATTTACATCTGCTCTTGAATCTCCTTCTGCAGGACTGCCTGTGATTGGGTTTGGTGTCTGGCTATGAACTTGCACTGGTGTTGCTGGAATGGGATTAAAGGCTCGAGGGAATGGTCCTTCAAACTGCTTCATGGCGTCTGCCTTTGCAGTAGCTGCAGCAAGTTCTATTTCAACTTCCATTTGTTCCTTTCTCCTTAGCAGTTCTTGTTCCTCCCTTTCGAGGGCCTGTCTCCTCTTCAATCCTTCCAACTTCACCATCAGTTCTGCCTTCCTCCCAGCAGCCTCCATGAGCACACTGGTCACGCTGGTCTTTGAATTACCTGATGCTTGTGACACACTATCCATAGCATGTACCTCATCACACTTCGTTGGGGGCGGCATTGCTCCGTGTGACTCCTCAGTCTCTAAATTTGTCCCAGGGAAATCTGAATCTACTGGCATCCATGGATCCATGCTCTGCAGAACAACACTTGGTTGCAGTGAACCATCTAATAACTTCGAACTTGGAATTGGTTCCTCCATTTGTGTATCTCCAACAAAGCTTACCAGTGTGTGAAGATCAAATAGGTTCTAGACGAGAGAGCCTCTCACGTCCTTCCTACTATTTACTAGTGATCCTGCCTCTGAATGTGGACCTGATGTGCGAGATGCTTATCCTTCATCTGCTACCTCTCCCATCTGTATTGCAAAGTTCTCAATTTACTTTCACAACTACTGGTAGAACCTTCTTCTGATCTTGCTTTATATCATAGATGGTCCTCCTCCTTCCTATTTGTTTGAAGTCTGATCCTGTCTTCTACCTACTTCCTGTGCAACCCAGTAGCTGTTCCTCATTGCGCAGCCTTGCCTCTATGACTACGATCCTCTTTCAAGGCTAATTCTGTTCCATATTTATGTGCCTTGGTTTGCATTTCTCTAATCATCTTTCTCATTTGTTCATTTAGGTTCTATTGTTGTTGATGTGCAATCCATTCCACAATATGCTGTAGGTCTACATCTGACTAGAGTGTACAGTTCTTGGGTCTTGTAGTCAAATACCAGATAGTAGATCCAAAATACCATATCCAGACATAAGTCCTGTCTCATATCCTTCTCCTTGGTATCATTGACATTAGACTTTTAGAGTCATAGACTTGGTCCCACATTTCAGTCTCTGGACAGAATGCTTTGTTCACTCAATATGTTTTCTACTGCTTATTTCATCTTTTATGAACTCATCTTATTAGGTAGGTTCTACCATGTGTATGTAGGGCTGTACCTGTACCTAATTCTATAGAGTACGATAATATTTCACAAGACGTATGCCTGCCTTTATCCAGCAGGGCAAAATGTACACTGCACTGTATTCTAACGTTGTTAGTGCCTGTACAAGTACTCACAGTCACACTCGCAGTTCACCTAGCAAATCCAAACACTGAAACCATTGCCATTGTCATTCCATTTGTTGCATCTGACTCTGTGTTGGCTCCAGTTGAACTCGCCTCAATGTAACGTTACTCTGTTAGACCGTCGAGGGTGGGTAGTGACCAACGTTATGCTGTCATCATAAATGCCTTGACTCGTTGAGAGTTGAAATGTAGATTTCTAGCAGTTCTGATCCTCAATATCCAACTCAAAATCGTAATAACTGCTACTGCTAGACCTGTCCCTTTAACTCATCGAGTCATGAACTGTGCAGCTGAACAGCTAACCAAAGTTTCCTTTAACTAAGAATGTACGCGCCGAGGTCCTATGTGTGATCTTGTGACTTTGTGTATGTTGTCCACCATTAAATACACATGTTCATCCTTCCTTTCAGCTGTTCCTTTCACTCTCGACGTTTCACGTACACACAGTCACAGACGGTAGGGGGGTATTCGCCGTACTAAACAGCCACACGCCTACAGGCACCTTACACGCTCCCATATACTGACATCGATGTTTCTTCCGTGCTATGTAACAGCATCCTAAACCTCCTAATAGCTGTACTGCGCACCAACACACTGTTCATCGTGCACCACACCGTTGATTGTCGTACTCACATGCGACACACGCAGTGATAGTAATCACAGATTTGGATCTCATCTGGCGGTCAAATGAACAATTCCCTTCCTTTTATTTTGATCCAAACCAAGTGGCAAATATCACACAATATGAGCAAAGAAAACAACGTAAGCAATGAGAGGTTAAAGGAAACTTGTAGGTTTCCACCCCTACCTCTGGTTCTCTACCTTCTGCTCTTCATGACCCTTTTCCTGCCTATCTCTAACAGCAGTCTTCACTTCACCTCTGAAGCTCTTTTCTTACCCTGGCGCCTCACCTCTCCTCTCTCCCTAACAACCAACATACATGTGACTTTTCCTATGTTCAACACTAGATGGCGCAAATGAAACAAATGCATGGAACGGCTCCTACATTCATTTTTACATGATACTAGTAACACTACGGGCATTTAGTGATCATATTCAACCACAATTTTTCATTGCTTCCAGGGTTGTCCACGAGGGGTTTCAGCATGTTGCTGCAACATGCTCAAATTCTTGTGCAACATCCTCAAATCTTGTGCAACAACCTGAAAAACCAGCAGCATGTTGTGCAACATCCTCAAGAATTTGCAACAAGCTCAAAATAAAATATTTTCAAATATGTCAAAAACATGTGCAAAACATAAGAAACATCAAACTACCTGGTACTTAGATTTGTGTGCCAAACATGGGAGAGAACATTGAATGTAAGCGGCACAAAGAGAGATAAGTTGCAAAATATTGCTTACTACGTGCTCATGATATGTGCTCCGTGCACATACAATTTCTGCAATATTCTCAGATTCTGAGCTTGCAACATGCTCAAATTTCAAGTTGTGGACCACCCTGGCTTCATTGTTGCTCAACGTGAGAAACATGACCAGCACATCGGAGCATGCAGCTCAGATTTTTTTTCATACTGGAGGTAATGTCCTCCTGGAACTCCCTCAGAACCACTATCAAATCCTAACAACATTATTTCAGTATATCAGCATGTTGTCTATGGGGCTAGAAGAGTTATGTAACTTTTTTTAATTCTATTTCTTATTTTTACTGACTATCTTTACACCTTCATCTCAGGTGGGGAGTATGAGAGATGGAGTAGATGATAGCAGGAGGTAGATGATGCCCTCGGAAGAGAGCAAAGGTTGGGTATACATAGGGCCGCTTGTCTCAAGGGATTAATCTGTCAGCATCAATAACGAAGGTGGTTTGTATCAGTGATTCTCGAGAGTATGGTGGTAATGAGCCGTTGTTTGCAGCGGCTGGTCCCACCGACTGGAAAGGGAAAGCATGCACGGGTTGCCGTGACGATTGGCCATTGTCCTCGTCTGAAGTCCCCATGTCTAAACTCAACCATGGATCAAGGGGAAATTTGATCACAAATAGCGAATCAGTTCGACATGTTCAGAAGATTGTATGTCCACAGTCTCAGAGGCAAGCATTGGGACATTGAGCGTATGTAGTATGAAATATTTGCTTACAACTAAAAACAAACAAACAAAAGTGAAATCTTAATTCTATTCAGTACTTTCTAGTTTATGCACTGATAACAACCGTTCCAGGTGGAATTCTAAAGCAGTCCTTGATCAATTTTCAGCCAAGATGTAAGCTGAAGTCTGTTATTCACAAGAAGAACTAGAAATAACTCTTCTGTTTATAACAAGTGGTCACTTGAAGTATCATCAATTCACCTACTGCTTAGAATGACTTGTTAGGTGTGACCAAGACTGAATGCTATGTGAATTTCATTGTAGGTGATCTTTCTTTTATGTGAATGGTAGCTGCTAGGGTTTCAAGATGTGTCTTTCAAATGTATGTTTTCAGTCATCTTAATTTTGACATCATCACAATGTTTCATTTCTTGGCCTTTAGTGAAAAAATGATCAAAGAAAATGGGATCCCATCGAGATTCGAACCCGAGACCTCCGGATTGCCAGCCCGGTGCTCTACTGACTGAACTACAAAAAGTGTATGGAAAGCCCTAGTTCAGTGTTTGTCCCAGAAATCCTAAATTCTCAATGCTTGGATGGTCAGAAGCTATAGCAGTGTGTTTGTGTGTGACACACACGCACACACTTAAACCTGGCATAAACCCGAAGGATAATTCAACTTGGGGATAAAGGTGAGGGATCACCGAAGTGATGCAGCTTTTTCAGTATGTAACAAACGCAAACAGAAGGAAACTGACCAGAAATGAATATAATTTATTAGTGGAAAAATGAGCAAAGAAAATGGGATTCCATGGGAATTTATTGGCCGTGACGATAAGGTTTTATCTGACTAATACGGTTGATCACCTGCCTCCCTGGACTGATAAGTCCATTAAGTCATTGTAGATCTATAGACATAAGTGTCCTCAATGAGGACACGATAGTGTGCCAATATAGACTGGACATCTCCACTTTCGTATTTCACCTCATATCCCCACACTCCCATTTGCCAGTCACTACAAGGAGCTGAGTAAGTTGCGTGTAACGTGATTCACTGCCATGCAGAACTGGAGGGGAAATCAGTATAATACAGTTTTCACTGCTTGCCATATGCTGCATATTATATATGAAAATAGATTGATAGTATGAGAGGAAGAGAGTCAAAGAAATAAACAATACAAGTAATATAATACAAGGAATCTGTGTTCAGCAAGCTGAGGTATAATGATGAGTTTTAGGATTCATTCAATTCTTCAGCATTATTAATCATTCCCCAGCACAAGTTAATACTGGATAATGTGTAGCTTACAGAAGATCTAGCTGTTTATTACATTGCTGATATATTGATGCTGTTGCCTTATCATAAAGGACTACTGTGATATAAATTCCATCTACAGTAGTTGTGATATGTGCATTTCAGGAATAAGCAAGTCTGTGTCTCTACATGTCTCTATCGGTCACCCTAATACCATATTCATAATAACCGTGATATAATCCCAAGAGATTCATTTGGCGCAGTATGCACTATCCCGTATGATGAGAATGCTAATGCATGCTTTTCAAGCTGCATACATAATGAATAGTACTCGCTTGAATCTATTTTTCCATGGTTGATTTTTTTTTTTTCTGGTGAGTGCGTGTGATATCATTGTTGTATCACAAAATCAGAAGGTAAACCGAGTTGCACTACTTCACAATTAAATCCATATCACTTATCAAATGTTGAGTGGATATTTCTTTTAGATGCCTCCAGGCCAAGATGAAATTTTTTGTATGTCATCCACATGTATGCATGCATGTGTATTATGTGTATCATCAGGAACAGGAATATGCTTTGTGATGTTTTATTCCAGTACTGCAAAAGTGATTTACTGTTGATGTTGTTGTTCAAAATTTTTAGGTCATTGTCTTTTTTTTTTTACTGCTGTGAAAGTGTCATCACTGTACTCTTGCATTGTGATGTTGATTTAAGCATTCATACTTTCTTCTTGAATCAATTGTAGTTTCACACAAGCAAATTTGGTATTCAGCAGTAAAATAAAAAACTGTTAGACTGGGCTGGCAAGATGTGATTTCACAGAATTGTGAAGGTATACATGACAAATCTCCCTGATTTCTAGGGCAAGTTCTTCATTCCTCCTTCCTTATACTCTGTCTCAAGGATGGTGAGACTGGTAGGGTTAAATTTCAGATAGGAGCTGATGCTGGAGAGGATTTGGATAATGTCAGTCAATCGTACTTAAAGGATTTTTTGGCTCTATCCTGTCCATTCTGTGCAAATGGCCCCTATCTGGAATGATTGATTTTTGTGCATGAGGTGATGCGCTTGCAGGTGGGTTAAGTATGGTCCTACTGGGTATTTGGAGGGGGATGGGTAGGGAATGGATGGGGGAAGGGGTGTGAGAGGAGTGGAGAGGAGGGACGTGTGGCCCTTCTCTTCTCTGTTGGCATCACTGCTATGTGTAATGTGTGTGTGTGTGTGTGGGGGGGGGGGGGTTGAGGGGAGAAGGTGGGGGATACATTACCTCCCTGAGCCAAAGATGGGAAGAGTTAGATGTGATGCAGTACATATACTTGAGAGACATGGAATTATGAATTTATTTCTAATTATGAATTAATTTCTAATATGATTTTGCTAGAGGATTGATGTCTGTAAGAGAAAGAAATTATCCGTCTTATTTATGGCAACACATCATAAGACAGTATCTGAACTGCTACTTTTCTACCAAGACCAAGGCTGCACTGTCCAAAAATGAAGTATTGTATGCATCTCAACAAAAATATGTGTTGTTGAATGTAAAAGTGATAATTACACATCATGTACTCTATAAGCTGTTATTTTCGCGAGGGTTTGATTTTCGCGAATTTAACAACACGCGAAAATGTCACCATATGCTGAGGTAGTAGTGTGCTTATATTTATAGAGGCCTCTGTGTCAGTTCGCAAAAACAACTTCTCACAAAAATATCTATACTCAAAAATAGCAGCTTAAACAGTATCTGTTTTTTAGTGTGCTACCTTTTAGAATTATTGTTGTAAGAGATGTCTATAGCTTTCATTTCTTAGCTGTAATTCCATACATTTTTTTTCTGTCTATTTACTGCTTGCAGATATGAATTTTAGCAAAGATCAGGGGACCCTACAGACCTGTCTTATTTTGCTGTAGTGTTCTTGGCAGAGCTCTACTTGAAATTCAGCTTCAATATGGAGTGATGGACTTTTAGGGAGTATTTTTAACACCCCTGTTTGCTAGCCTGTAGAATATTTTTGCCATATGCAAGGAAGGAGAGAGAGAGGGGGGGGGGGGGGTGGGGTAGGGAAAGAGGAGAGTAGTTTTCGTCAGCTAGTGCCTTGCCACTCTCGACAGCACTTGAAGAAATTAAGACCGTGGAGTTTGTCTCAAGTGCCATCAAATAATTTCATTTCAGAGGCTCTTGCCGTGGGCACTGTCTGTCTTAACCCAAACTGACATTTTCCTGGTGATGAAGATATGGGTGTTAGGGAGCTTAAAAGGCAACAACTAAAGTCACACATTTCTTGTGCTCTCATAATGCGTTGAGATGCTTTAATAACCAGGGTGCTTTTTTGTGGTAATCATTGAAAATGCAGTGTTCTAGAGTTTCTGTGGTGATATGTTTGTTTCTGTTGCCTGCAGTTTTGTGATGTTTCAACTGTCGGGTCATAAAGTCCAACATACAACACTGAGCATTTTGTTTTCATATCAACTAAGGTACAGAAAGAGAGAGAGGAAAAAAAATGCTATCATTTGTTATTCTAATGCTAGGTACCATCGTTTAATGGGCTGGAATCTTTGGTTATATATAAAAGGGTCTGTCTGCTTTTGACTCTGATAAGTATACATGTTTTCACAACTAATCATGAGTCTCCTGATGTCTCAGGTGTGCTACACTCAAAGGTGATTTGTTGTAATTATTGGACATGTGCTCTTCATAGCACACATTCTCGGGAACATTGTGGTGTACACAGCTTTCATGATAAAAGAGATATGAGAGAATGATTCAAAAGACTAACTTATTAGCAAACAGTAATATGGTGTTTATGCCTGTGATATGGTTGCCTCTACAAGGATTTTGATTAGTATGTGTTGTCATCTTTCACAGTATTTTCAACTTTCAGTCACAAAATGGCTTTTACTTGCAGTTTCAAAGTGTTTCAGTTTGCCTACGTGTCTCTCATAAAGCGCGGTCAGATTGGCAAGAGTTTGAGAAGTTTAAGATCGCAAAGTTTGGGCCATTGGTAAGCGCGCAAGAAAGAGTGCGCCGTCCGATGGCTAGTGATTGCGATGTAACAATGCACATCGATCTGTACTTGACAATGGCCTCACACTTCGGAGACACTGCCCGCAAACAGATCGAGAAGTTTCGTGGGAAGTTTCGCGGGAAGTTTGCGGTCACACTGGCAAAACTTCGAGATCTTAAAGATCGCAATCTTAAACTTCTTGATCTTTTGCCAGTCTGACTGCGCCTGTAGTCAGTTGATATGACACCCAGTGATTTACTACAATCCCAAATTTATCTTCCTTTTTTTGTTTACATAAATGTATGCTTCATGTTCCTCATACACCATATTTAATGTAAAATATCAATTAGCTCTTTCTTTTCTCTCACTCCACATGAATGAGTCTTGCAATTACATATATGAACAGATGCTAATATCATAAAGACAGTGTCTGAATTAAGCAGACTATGCAGAATTTCTTTAACCTTCATTGGCAGTAGGATCCAATGTGAATACAAGTGTCTGGCTGCTAAGAAATGGATATTGATTATTGGCTGGAAATTACTTTGCCCCATTGGTGAATTATTTCCTTTGTGACCTTGATAAAAATAGAAAACAAATAGTAACGTTTGCTTTTTATTCTCCAGTGGCACGTTGAATTTCCGTTTATAAACTTAACAGTTAATTGTATTTTCAAAATCCTTTCCAAATCTCTCTCTCTGTATAACTTATATTAAATATGTGTGGTTCACCAACAACAGGAGAAAATGAAAAAAGTGTATTAGTAAAAGCCTTCCTACTCAAATTGATGCCTATGCTCTTCAGTAAACTCTCTCAATGCAGAGCTCACCCCTTTTTAGCTACTGAACATCTGTCATTGGCATGGTTATTTTTTTCTTCTATAGATATAAAATGCTAAGGTATCCTTGAAGTCATCAGCCCCTCTGTGCAAAACCCTAAATTTTGGTAACTTCTCTGATTGTGTATTGTTCTGTGTTATCTTTTTGACTGTCTCATCTCCCAGTTGCAGTGCACGACCAACCCTTGGTATACTTTCTGAAGACCATTCAAAGTGGTCTTTGTTGTTTTCTGTTCTCTAACTGGTGTACATATATCCTAAAATTGATTATCATTAATTAGGAAGTGAGCAATCTTTCCCATACACACAGACTTGGAATTATGGAACCAGAGTGGATTGATTTTTTTTTTTGAGAGATGGATGTTGAAACCTGTGCTGCCCTGTGCAAAATCTTTGGAGATAAGAATCTCATGGAGAACAAAAATGAGGGAAAGATTTTATCAAATGCCAGTTGAATGGCTCAGCAAGTAGTGGCAAATTTGGACACAGGCACATCTGTCTTTTTTTAGTAGTAACAAACAACATTTACTGCTCTAGCTGTCATATGTAGTATGGTGTGGTATTGTTTTTGCTTATGTTTGTTTATTTTTGTT
This sequence comes from Diadema antillarum, assembly GCF_040938485.1. NCBI lineage: Eukaryota > Metazoa > Echinodermata > Echinoidea > Diadematoida > Diadematidae > Diadema > Diadema antillarum. The sequence continues at coordinate 1,395,274 of NW_027270905.1, read as the reverse complement.
GCAAATGGCAAAATAAAAACAATGCCATATATAAACCAAATCTAAAAATACAGTTCTTTTACAACATCCTCTGTCAAGCATAAGGCAGAACTAGCGAGTAGTTGCATGCGGCAAAGCATTGGATTATTGCATGAGACAACCAGGAGGATGGTGATGGATTTAATAGAAAACCATCGCAATGATGACAGAAATTAAACCTGTGAAATGAAGGTATGGGGAATACCCAGGAGAATAGAGATATGCAAGGTAAGTTGAGGTAAAGAATCATGATGTCAGACAAAACAAAGGGGAAAATTGGATATGATAGTGATATGATCACATCAAAATGAATCCATGAAATTAAGATATAGAATCTTAGAATCTTAGTAATAATGACCTTAGTCAAACCAAGGCAAAATATCTTAAAAGGCAGAAGATGGCAAATGGTATATCGCAAGGAAATGATGGTGTGAGCATTCCACAGATATGATTGTGTACCACAGAAATGGATTACTTGAGGGAAATGATTGTGTAAAGGCCGACAGAGAAATAATTGCAGATAGGGAAATTATGGCAACAGGCTTACAGGGAATCAATGGAATGAGGCAGATGAGAATGATTTTATATAAGACAAACCAGGGAAATTCAACATGCGTCAAGAAAGATAAATGATTGCAATAAGTTAAATAATTGCACATGAGGATATTGCAAGGATGTGATAGCGTAAAAGGCACCCTCAGGGCACCCAAGTGACGTGATAGCATATAAGACATTTCAGGGACAAGATTGCATCAGGCAACCCAGAGAAACATTATGATTGCATGAGGCAAATCATGGAAAATTGATACATAAGTCAAGCAAGAGAAATGATTGCAGTAAGGGAAATGATGGCACAATGCATTACAAGGAAGCAATGGCGTAAAAGGTGCTTGGGGCACCCAAGTACAAGTAAGTTGTTATATATATAGCATATGGATACCAGGGATATGATTGCATGAGGCATGTACCTAGAGATATGATTGTATATGGCAAACTAGGTGAATGGGAATATGTAATCCGTCATACATGGAGCCGCAATCTTCTTTCATAAAGCAGGATAGTGAGTATCCTGTGTTTATGTTTATGACAGTAAAAGTAGCTGCATGTATTATTTTGTGCTGCACATAGGAAACTATTCCTTGTGGTAATACTTTGGAAGGAAAGCGGATCACCCACAGGCAAGAGAGGCACTATATTTCTCCATAGTAAAAAGCAGAGTGAGATATGACTTGTCTTCTCCTTCTTGAATATCACTCTTTGTCAAATTAAGGCCAGAGCATGATGGAGAGATAATCAGAGTAGCTTGCAGCTATATGGCAGTGATCCTGCGTGGTGTATGATTTGTGCAGAAGGAGAAGTGTGTTTCATTCCTTTGAAAAATTTTGGTAACGACCTTCAGGGAGAAAATATTTGGAGAATCTGATATCCATGATCTAAAATCCTGAATCAAGAGTCTCAGCTGGAGAGTTGCCAGAGTAACTTTTTTCTCCTGATTTCTTTTTAGATGAAACCCTTAGTTTTTAAAATTGGGATTTTCTGTGCTGTTGTTTGCTTGTTAGAGAAGCTATGTTTTGCTTTTTAGAGAAGCTATGTTTTGCTTTTTAGAGAAGCTATGTTTTGCTTTCAGAAGAATATGTGTACTGCAGTTTCTTGTAAACAGTGCAACTTATACTTGATTGGTAATCCCTTCAGCATCGAGAATTTGTGGGTGTTGTTGCGCATAATGCCACATTTGCCAAAAAAAGAGAGAAAAAAAAAGATGAAGTGATACTCTAGACTCAGAATGCAGAATGTAGAAATTTTGCATGACTGCTTGTGTTACTACTCTGAACTGGATAGTAGGTTTTTTCACCAATGTGCATAGCCCAATACCTGTATAAGATTAAAATACAGTCAACAGAGGTGAATGTCACAAGATTGTCAAAATTCAGAGCTAGAGTGCTCAAGCATTTTTTCATCAAGGAACTTAGTATACCTTACCTACAGCAAATTAAAGGAACAGAGGTATAAACAAACAGTTATCATCTGCATTCCCAAATCTCTGTAAGCTGAGTTGAAGGTGTGCTGAGCTTTAGGCAAAGCCAGTCAACAATCATGGCGTATGCAGCATTATTTACTTCCACAACACAGAGGATAGCATTGCAAGTGATATCATATTTCCGAGCAGATTGTTATTGCTTTAGCACTGCATTTCACTTTCTCTTATTTCTTTTTTTTTTACTTCCTGATGATGGCTGACTTGATAACTTCTCTCTGAACATGAAGCTTCCCAGCTCATGTAGGGCTGCCTCGAAATAGTTTTCTAAGGATTCTCTAGTTTTGATATCTTGATATTTTCTTTATCGCTCTATATCTATGTGTGGGTGCATTTATTTTATCTTTGTACTCGTGTACAAATGGGATGAAATGAATTATAGATTTGTATGTCCTTTGGGTAATCATTCCACAAAACCATTGGCAGGTAACCAGTGACCATGTCCCTGTTGCTCTCTGGTGCTGAAAATATTGAAAATATTGATTTTGAATTATTTCATGTCACAAACTGAAATAACTCTGTGACTGTTGCGAACATGATAACAGCAAGTTCGACAACCGATATGCACAGTTTGTCACGTTTGATCAAATGTTCTACAACTGTTTCAGTGACTAAATGGGTAGGTTATACTATTGCATTCATTTTGAATGCATTTTATAAATGTCATTTCACAAAGCACTATTTACACTTCTACCAAACCTTATAAGTAATTCACAGTTTCTGGTCATCACCGAGTAAGATTTCTAGGTTAGACACGTTTCATTTATTTGCCTGATGCTGCTGTGGATTCCTTTTCCTTTCTGTTATTTAGATTTTGTATGAGGGAGCTCACATGTATGGCATTCGAAGCATAATTTCTTGAGAAGTGAAAATAGCATAATCTTGATGACGGGGTCGTTTGCAAGCAGTGTGGCTTCAGCCATCTGTAAATTTGCAATGATACGTGCCTTCTACCCTGACTGTAACGAGGCTGGTAGTGTTTGATTACTGTGGCTCTGTGATGCGGGGGTGGCCAAGCCAATTGAAGGGCTGCCAGAATTTACATTCTGGTGGAATTATAGATTTTCCCTCATTGACAAAAAAACAGAAGTCAACAATGAGAGGCAAGGCTGCAGCATGCTTATGAGGAATGAGAGAAATGTGCTGTTCTTTCATATTTCATGGCAGTTGGACCTTCACAGCTGTTATCAGCATGTTTATTATCATCATTATGCATTGTTATTATTATCTTTTTTTTTACCAGAGACCATTCATTAACTCGAATGAGGTGATCAATGTTTATAGTGGAGATGAGTGCAAGCTCCTCTTTTCAAATTTGTAGATCTTTCATTTTAATGGTTTATGCGTTCTTTTTTCCATTCCCCTCCAGTTTATGATTGCTCTTCATGCATCTAGGTTTTTCGAGTAAGTTCTTTGGGTTGATGATAACAACTAGTGTGGCAAATAAATCAATTCCACGGATGACCTGTCTCAATACAGGCTCACGTCACTGCCAAGCCATTCCATTTAGGCACCATTGCGTGCAGAGAAAATCACCCATCATCAATATCATCATCGCTGCATGGGAGTCGAGTGAAATTTTCATCAGCTCTTATTTGATGACTTTGAGGGTAAACTGCTCACTCACTACGTCAGACCAGGGTCATAATGATGCTCACCTGGCAGTGGAGATACTAATTACTTTCATCCTCAAATGACTAAAAGGCAGTGCCTCAACTCAATGAAAGAATTTTTAAAAGTTTAAAAAAAGTGTCATACTGCCATCAAAGCAATCTTATACAAAGGGTACCTTAGGGCAAGGACTTTGTTTTTGCTCTATCACAGATATACCACTCTTTAACATATGAATATATGTATATATTTACCCAACTATTTTCATCTCAAAGCTTTCCACCAACTCTTCAAAAGGACAACATTTGTGCAATCTTTTGGTTGGTTGATGCTCTGTAACAATTAATACATCACTGCACTTGATGCAGTTGATATAACACAGAGTGATATCGATGATCCCTACATCGACCCTAAGGTAACTGCTGCACAGGCATGCGTAATGATATAAAGATAGCCTTTACCGACTGTATATGTGCATTTATGTGGTCAATGCTTTACTATCATTGATACATTGGATCTGATAATCTATAAGCATTAAGCATTAGATATACGTGTTTCATTAAAATACCAAAAACAGGCTAAATACGTGTATGAACTTTATATGCTTGATATATCAAATAAACACCATCCATTGTTTCTTGGGTTCTTTGTGCAGTAATCAAAGCCATGTTATACAGATATTTCATTGGTGTTTGTGGGATTATGGCAGACTTTTTAGTGTCCATCATGAAATAATTTTAGCATATTTTAGTGTCATCATTGATAAGGCTGTGGGTTTTTGAGCAGGGTAGTGCATATTTCTCTTGCACAGGACATTTTGATTGCAATGCCCCTCTTTATAGGCAGGTGTGTAAATGGATACTTAGCTGTGCTGGGAGAGTATAATGGCAGGACCCTCTGAGAGAGCAGTATGCTATTAAACACTGAAGAGGCTATCCTTGGCACCCTGGGTAAATAAGACCATATATGATTACAGCTTGTTCAATTTCAAAAATACAAGAGAGATAGATTTCCCTTTACTAAATGCCTTTGGCCCGATGCAAGCATGCAATAAAAGAAAAGAAACACACACATACACACACACACACACACACACACACACATACCAGATATTACTGAATGAAAGACCAGAGGACTGGTTGGTTACTTTAGGTACGTCGGTACACTGTTGTGAGTGCAAATATGAATACCTAAAAATTGGTCTGAAATACCTTAGGGCAATAAATTTTATGTATTAAGTTCAAGTCCAAGGGCAAATCTATGAACTAAGGTCAAATACAATATTGGTTTACCTCTCTATATATATAATCTCTCTCTCTCTCTCTCTCTTTTCTTCTATGAATCGTTAGATAGCCTTTCATACATCCACAATCAAAGTTTTAGAGCTGTTTGTAACTGCTCAGGGATATTGTTATTTGTGTTCTTTCATGATGTTGGTTAAGAAGCATGACCTTGCACATCTGTAGTATACCAGCACACGAGTATCACATGTACTGCAATCGGTGGGTTAAAAATGGCTAGAAAAGGCACATGACAGGGATCAGGTCACCTAATACATAATTTATACCATTTAAATCTACCAGTGGCCCATATTCTGAAATTTATCTGTATGGGTATAAATAAAGATACTGGTGGATGGGATGTAAGAATGCAATAGTATTTACATTAAAAGAGAAAATATGTTTTAGAAATGAAAGAGGCTAAAAGAAATACTGTTGTAACATGGCCCATTGTCCAATCATGAAATTTCTTTGCAGTTGCGTGGCTGCAATCTCAAATCTTAACTGTAATTATGATTTGTATAATGATTATTATCATTGGATATTGGTTCATGAATTAGATGATATGATGAATGTACCAATCTGCCACATTTTGAATGTTATCCTTTTAATCATACTCAATGCCATCCAATCTATGGATTCCCATATAATCAAAAGTATAAATCTTTAGCAGAAAACCTCATTCTAACCAAGTGCTGGTAAAGTATGGTAGGTTGTGTAATCTCTCTTAACCCGTTAAGGATGGACTGAATTTCCTATAACACGCATTTCCCACAGAGACCTGCCAGAGTATACTCTGGACTTGTCTTCAACATGTTAAAGGGATGGTACAGTATTGGTGGAGATGAGAATTGGGCTTTTAACTTTCTGCGAGATGCCAAGAAAACACTTATGAAATAGTACAGAGCATAACATTTTAGGAGGAATCCAAAGTTTATTAAATGAAAATCGGGTTTAGAATAACTGAAACATCCAAAAACAAAGTAAAACAAAGCGATCGTAATAAAGTGTGGGTCCCACACTTTGTGAGAATCGCTCTGTTTTGGATATCTCAGCCATTTCAAAACCAATTTTCATCAAATAAACGTTGAATTACTCATGGAATTACATGCTCTTTCATATTTGATATAAGGTTTCTCATTATCTCAACAAAAAATGTTAGAAACCTGAAATTAGGTCTCAACCAAAACTAAACGATCCCTTTAAAATAACTATATAAGGCATGTTCATTTGATTCTGTTTAGAGAATCCTTCAATTAAAACTTAGAATTATGTAAGATGTCACTTGAGTCCATTTGGTCATTTTGAATCTGCTTTATGCCGTGTTAGTGTATGGATCCAAGTGTACTCTGCTTTTTTGTTTTCTGTCGCGTCACATAGCTATCAGCCCTACTTCTTCAGTGGGTTTATTATCTGGAAGAGTTATCACGTATACAGGCAAAGCACTGCATTTCTATATAATTTTTTATTTTATGCACAATCATTACTAAGTCAAAACCAGCCTCAGATTTTTTGTACTTATGATGCTTGTGTAAGAGTTCATTTTAGTTTCAATGGAAAGTCATATGACATGCACCTCTTCCGTACCTTTGAAAGGTTCTTTCGACCCCGACAGTGGCAAGAATTTCAAACAGTTGGCCACAATCCGTTGTGCATCAATGTCATTGCCATTCTACATGCTTAATTGCACTTCACGAGCAATTGCTACAGATGCTCTGAAGTAGTGAAAAGCAATCTGGTAAAAGGGGGCATGAAACTGAAATTCAAGTCACATAGTATTCAAAGACGTGGACATGCAAGGGTGTTATTTACTTTGTACTTCACTTGAGTTAACATTCAATTTGGTCCATGATTTGTATTCATCATAGGGTCTTGAAAATGGAGCAGTCCAGTACTGAAAACATGAAGCTTAGAGAAAGATCAGTCTCTCATGAACAATTATGCCCCAAACTATCAACTTTGTGATTAGATATTCCATGCCAGTTACTGACAGGCAAGCACGATGGCTGCTGTTTTTATTGTGAATACAAAAATGAGTGATAAATTTGGTACACTTTTTATCATCTTTAAGCTTTTTTTCAGGCACTGTTCAGGGAATGGTAAAGACATTGGTATTCAGAACAATAAATATGGACTCTGATATCTGAATATTTTTGTTCCCTGTTAATTGCACCCAATTTTCTTTTAAGTATGTTCATATTAGCCACATGTTCTCACAGACGTGCCAGATATTATGAGAACAAATGATGCATTGGTTTTGGCATTAGAGGCAAGCTATTTTTTCTGACTGGTGATAGACATGCTGTTGGTAGACATACTGGTGGTAGACAAATATAATATAAAAAGGTGAAATCCTTCAACTGAGTAGTGCTGAAGCAGACAGACAAAATCAACAGTTCTAGACAGTCAAAGTCTCGCTGCATGTATCTCGACACAAGTTTGCAACAGAACGCGCCAACATGCTTGCGTAAAAAGCCGCTAATGACAGACACTGCTATGCACTGCTGAAGTGCTTGTCAAATATGTGCTTCTATAGTCTGACAGAGCCAATGCACAAAAGCATTTGACGTTGAAGTGTAGCAGTGCCCTGACAGTTAATTTTGTGTCATTAAAAAACGTTGTTCTAATAATGTCTCAGATTATGAGTATATGAAGGTCTTTATAAAAAGAAATAATGATGAGAAAAATATTCCAAAGCATTTAAATGTGTATGCATCTTGAATTAAGACTAGCCGACAGAAACTGTAGATTGCCGTTTATCACACAGGTTGGATATTTTCATGTGGATCATTCCCTGGATCATTCAAGCTTGTCATAATCCACTATATGCATTTATGTGTGAAGTATGCATATATATTTGCTATGGTTTGGCCAGCTGTAGCTACATACCATACCCTTACCTGATTGGCCAAGTGCAGGCTCAGACGCGCGATGCATTCCTTGATGTTGTGTGACAAGATGCAATGTCCGTAGCGTGCACCCAGCATTCATGTTCAGCTGTGATGAGCGAATGCATATATGAGGAAAACACAGATTTGACGTGAAAATGAACTCTGTATGCTCAGGATATGGAATCAATTTCTGTAAATTATGGAGGAAACTGCCAAATAGTGAGGAGCACATTATGGGTACCTCTTACAAAATCATGGGTGCTCTTCCAAGATAATTTTCATGGTATTGATACACTTTAATAAGTGACATGAAGCACTGCTCCACCACATTTTTGTATTTCACCATGGGAGCTTGGTGACAAAATTGGAAAGAAGTATAGAGTTTAGGGGACAGTTAACTACTCAACTACTCATATTGACTTTTTTCGGGGAGGGGGGGGGAGGGGGGGGGGGGGGATAACGTTTGTGGAATAAATGTCAGTGTGGACGCGAACGATGAACGAAACAAGCCTGCTGTTGTTTACCCCAACTTATGTATGACAGGAAAGGAGGGGGCCGGTGTCTTTGCATTGCCAATCAAGCACTTGATTCTCTTGGGGAAAGCTTTTTTTTTTCAATATTGGAAAAGTTTGTTTGTCCAGAGCATCAAAAGGTCAGGGCAAGCTGTGTTCCAGGAAGAAGAGTTTCCATATGGCCTTTTCTTGAGAGCCCGCACAGATGATGTAAGACACATGCATGTAGTAGCAATTGGAAGGCATGAACTTCTTCCCAATTCCCAAAGAGTAACTCATTTAGGAGGACAGTACGACGAAACTCAAGTGAGGCTGACAGCTCAGGTGGGCTGTGTCATCAAAATCTAATTTGCAACATTTCTGTCTGAAAGTAGAAAATAATTTCTCAGCATGTTGGCCCATCGCATACATTTTTTTCAAAGTCAATGTCATGAGAAGTTACAAGAATAAGACTGTCATTGTCTTGAACAATGTGCCAAGTGGAGTCTCCTATGCTTCTTGAATATCACAGTGATATGTTGCTGTTTTTTTCAAGAAATATGCTGGAAGTTTAAAGAAAATTAATTTTCCAATTTCAGATTTCTCGATAGTGACCTATTTGTACACACCATCGACTAGCAATTTTCCCAAGAGAGCAAATTAGTATTTGTGGCAGTCGACAATGATACGCCAGAAAGAAATTGCTTTTACCTGGAATTTGTCATTGGTGATCAACCAAACAGATCCTTCTACTTGAAGACTCACTTAATAGATAGAGCGTTACTCTAATAACTGATGCATGTCTTACACACACTTCCCAGTGGTTACTGAGGCATTTTCTGTTCATGAATTACTGATCAAAAACCTGATGGAAAATGAGATGACTCAAGTTTGAATGGTCGTAGCCTGAATGGCTTCATATGCCTGATGGATGTATGATTTATTTTGCGGTGTCGGATCCAACCAGATTCATCTACACTTTGAATTATGCCTCCTCCATCCCTGAATCTGTCATGCTTTTCTGTTGTTGCTGTTGTTGTTCGGGGTTTTTTTCAGAGAGGGTTATGCTTCTAGAAGTGTAAACATTTGACACATATTTGTTTTGGAAATATTGCTCTTTTAAGAATGACTACTACTAGAATAAAAACCTCTCAAAATATTGCAAATGAATGCCATTTGTACTGTTGTCATTTGTAAACATATTTTGAAGCCAATTGCGATATTTTATATTATTCCTGTGCCCGTTATGTTTCCCTCAGTGGTATGGTTACATGTTTGTTTCTTACACTTGTTTTTTTTTTAGTTACCCTGTTCCATTTATGATTTTATTTTCCCTCCTTGATACCCCTTCCTCAAGATTTCACAAAGTTTTGTAATTTGTCCTTTTCATACAACTGTATTTGTCACTATGTGACAAATTAAAAATGCACAGTACAGCATCTGTTGGCACATAACTACATTAAAAAAAAAATATTGCGGAGTTCTGTGTTCTCTTGTTGTATGGGAGAATGAGGCCACATTATTGACATTTCACTCCCTCTGTGTAGATGGATTTTTCAATAATTGTGGTGCATCATCACATGACCCATATAAAGTTGAAGATCATAAAAGGAAGAAAAATGCAGGTAAATCCAATTTGGCAGCCAAGCCTCTACAGGTTTTTTTTTTTTTTTTCAACTTTTGATTCTTCCCCCCCCCCCCTTCCCCCCTTGTAATGAGGTAGGGAAAATTATGCATAAATTCTAAGCTTATCATCTTCCTAATTCACATTTGTCAAAAAAATCAAACTATTGTTTTCCCAACATTATAAGGCTTTTAATGATGATGCATCATAATTAGAGAATGAAATATGGCCAGATATTAAGTCTTTCCAGGAAAACATCATGATGCTGATGAGACTCGGTGTATTCTTCTTCTTTTTTGTGAGCATTATCAATTTTTATTGTGAGAACATTGCTGCCAAACGGTATATGTTCGACATGAGTCAAGATTAGGGAAATCACATTTTCTGTGATTTGTGTGTGTGTGTGTGTGTGTGTGTGTGTGTGTGTGTGTACTTGTTTGTCTAATATGAGACTGTTTGGTGGAAGGGAAGTGATACTTTATAGCCAGAGGAGGGACAAATATAATCTTAGTCCAAATAGTAATCAAGGCATATGTTATCTGCAGAATATCATGAAATACTTCTCATTTAAAATCAGCTAGACACACCCTTACAGATGTACATAAGGGCAAATGTGACAATGTTTTTGCTACTTAAATAAGTGGTGGTAAAGTTGTTCACAATATGACAGAATTTGTGGTAAATGCCTTCAAATGTGAAAGTTACAGGAAATTGTTACACCCTCGCCCTCATCTCTGCTTGCCCTTGTGTAAATAACTTGATTGATTGATTGATAACATGATGAAGTCATGAAATTGTAGCATGTCCGAAAACCTCATTCCATTTTGGTACTTGACTTTGTCATGGTAGAATTAATTACTGGAGGAAGATAAAATGAACAGAGACACCAGGATGGGAATCAATCAATGTCTAAACAGATTAATTCATCATGCAATGCAAGAATGTATGAAGGAAAAGGTGTAGTAACATGAAAGTACTTTTCTTCACCTGGTTCATGCCATACTGTACGAGCTGAAATTTTTGCGGTGGTTTTATTTTCGCGAATTTTGTGAATTGCCTTTGAACTGCAAAAATAACAATATGCAAAAATATTTAACGCACAAATAACTACGCCGAGTTAGACCCTTGCAACCGCGAAATTAACAACACATGAAAATGTCCTCCAAGTAGCAATTCGCGAAAATATCTGTACGCGAAAATTTCAGCTCGTACAGTATTTGGGGCTCATGATTGAAATAAGTGCATGGTGTTGTTTGTAACATTTCATAGCTTATATCAGATATAATGTCAAAAGTTTGGTAGCATTCCAAGGACCCTACTAGCATAGCTGCAGACTGGCCATACACATGAAATATACACTTCAAGAATTCATACATTTAGCAATGTAGCCTGTAGTAGTGTTCTTCTTTTATGCTGAAATTGAGGCTACCATAAATCATAACCGTCTTGGTAGTACCAGTGCAATGTGCAATATGTTAGCTTTTTGTCGTTGGTAAAATGCCTCAGGCTGATGCATCTTTCGTGTCTAAAGTTTCCTATGCATCAATAAAATGTTTAAAGATACTGATAAGAGTATCTCGTGTGCTGAGGGTACAGCTGCTCTTCGTAGCAAGTGGTATTGACATAGAGGTGAGACCACAAGCAGATGTTGAAAAAACAAAATGTTTTTGTTTGTTTGTTTGACATGCACATACACACATGCACACACACACACACACACACACACACTTGCTTTATGTAAACATATAAAGAGTATGAACGCAAAAGGAATTAACTGCAATCTTGTCAATGCGACATGTTTTCAGTTAAACCTATTAAAAAATGGGATGTTTATAATTATGTCTTCAAGAATGTTCCTTGTTTTGTAACAAGTGAGGTATACCATTGAAAAGGTTCAGATTTTGTTCTATCTGATGATGAACTTACTTTGGATTGTTCAAAAATGGTATTTAACCTGTTTTGCAATCAAACTTTTCATATATATTTGTGTATGTATAACTTTTTTTTTTACAATATCATTCTATTACATCTTTTCTTGAAGTTTTGCCTAGTTAAATGCATTGTTTGTGTGAGCTTTACATTCTTGTGCATGTCCTTTTGTTCTTCATGAAATTATACTGCTTTTGTATGATTTACCAATGTGAAATATGAAATGAATCATACAAAAATACACATGTTCATATGAACTTGCAGAGAGTATCAATTTCATTGACTTTTGCTCAGCTTCAATGTAGTTGTGATTTTTTGCTGACAGAAGAAGTACTGTTATATATTCAGATAGGTTGATGCAGAATATTCATCAATTGACTTGGCACAGCATTGATCAGTATGTATAGGAGTCTGTTCAAATCTTAGCTTTTTTTTAAAAGAAAATATACTGTATAGAGGCCGAATGCATTTAAAATAACTTTGTCATTCCAAACAAGTATCTGGTAAATGATGTAATTTCTTTATGAGAAGGATGGTATTTTACAGATTAATTCACACCATTCCCTTGGAGTTTGCATTTTTTTCTGTGCAAGCTTATCATCTGAATTTTAAGGTACATGCTGGGCACAGACTATGTGGGCCCTTCCTCACTGACAAGTCATCACTCATTCTGTTACTGGTAGACGCATTGCCTGAAGATTGCCTCTTTTATGCTAGATACTGCAGCAGTGATAAATTTCTCCCACAAATTGCTCGACACTGTAAAGTGAATTGGCTCAAATGGACAGTATTGCTGTAATCAATCAACAGGCTGTTATTGTTGTACATACTCTCAGAATCTGTATCCATTTATGTATTGGAAAACCTGAAAGAATCTCATTTGACATTCTAGGCAGCTTACTCTATAGTTACATTCAAACGGTGATCCTTACCTGGAGGATAAGCTGTAACTTCGAGGATAAGTTCTATGGGGCGCCAAGTGTGGCGCTGTCGATTTCATGACAAAATGATTGATTTGGTAGCTTAATCAATCATGCAACACTTGGTGCCCCATATAACTTATCCTCAAATTTAGCTTATCTTTGTATTATGAATCATTTTCTGAATGTAACCAATGTGATGGAAAGGAGACAAAATCTGAAAATCTTGTGAAGAGTGCATACCAGCTGATGAGGGAGGATTTCTGCTTTGTGGTTTTGAGCTGCCAGATGCATCTTAACAATTTTCAGCCCATCAAGTTCACACAGGATGTACAAGTTGTGTCCTCTTTGATGCACATTTGTAGGATTAAGCCTGGATTCCAATCCATTCTCCTCGTGCACACATTATGAACCAAGGGCCCCATTTCATAGAAGATGTTAGGATAGCAACTCTTGGTTAGAATGGCAATGTCCCATAGCAACCGCCAATAAGGAAGCAGGTTTCTTTTTGTTACCATGGCAATTGTCATTCTAGCCAGAGTTGCTACCATAGCAACTTGTTATGAAATAGGGCCCTGCTGATGTCATGCTATCTCTCTGTATCTCTTCATCCCTTTCTCTCTCTCTCCATCTCTCTCTCTCTCTTCCTATCCATCTTTTCATCTTTCTATTTTCTCTAAGTCCACTACTTTATGTTTGTTTTATATTTTTCACCTCTTTCCAAACATTTCTGCATTTTTTCTTTTCATGTGCTCAGACATATGTCCTTCACCCTCCCTGGTTTTCTCTAAAATGCTTCTTCCCTCCCAGCTTGTGAATTATACCCACTCTGTCTTCTTGGAAGCTTTATCCCAGTTAATTCTTGCCACCCTCTCACTCTCTGCATGTGCTTCTCTTTTCCCCCTCCTCCTTTCAAATCGCAGACATTCAGGAGCCGAAACAAGGGCCAGCCATAACTGCTATGCCTGCCCGACTTCTCTCCTTCTTCTTCTTGTTCACATTTTGTGGTTAAAAGTGAAGCATCTGATTAGCATCTCGTGCATCGTGAGTCACAAGCGAGCTTGTGAGGCATTCACCCGAGAAGGCGAGAATGTCACTCCCCGAACCTGCAAGATGTTTTGAGATGGTTGACATTTTGTGACAGTGTTCGGGGTGATGGGGGGGGGGGGGGAGGGGGAAGAGGAAGACTGTAGCATTGAGCAACATGTTTACTCTGCCAGCTGTGGAGACTTTAAGAAATTGATGTCGTTGGATTCACTGTCTTGACATCCACTTTATTTTTTATTTTGCTGTTTGTTCCTTCCACATTTTTTTTCCAACCAAAGCTTTAAATGTATCTATCTTGCATCTTGCAAGTTCACTGTACATTTAATCATTTCTTGAAGTTTTAGATGCAAAGACCAATATATCCATTTTTATCAACATGAGATATTCAAGAATGAATGTGCATAACACTGAAGAAAATAATGTATTTGATATGTGATAATTTTTTTGTGTGATAATTCTGTAATTCACGTTTATGCTGACAAAATTTGCTTAACCCGTTGAGCTCGGTTTGATATTGCTACAACACGCATTTCCCATAGATGCTTGGCCAAGTATACTCGGGACTTGTCCTCAACGGGTTAATCCATAGACTAAATCTGAACTACTTGTGTTCATACACACACATGCATAATATGGAAAATGCAATCTGTAAAACATTTTATCACATAAGTCAGCATTTGTAAGTTACACATTTTTTTTGTAAAGGCAATGTGAAGTTGTCCTGTTTTTTTATCCCATTAACTAAAGTTTATCTTACAGATGATGCTGGGTTTTTTTTTTCTTTTGCTCATAAAGGCTCGACATTAGCAAAGCATGCATTGTGCCGACTGGAAATTTAGACAAAAAAGAAAGAGAAAAAAGAAAGAAGTAATATGTGATCCCATATACAGAGTACTCTCTCTGTGCTCTAGAGTACTACTGATGTGCTGTATAGATACTTTAAACAAAAACAAAATAAAGGGAATCCTGAGCTTTTATTTATACTGACATGCAAGAAACAAAAAATTCCCAAAAGATTATCTCTGCAAGATTAAATGAAGCATGTACAAACTCAGATCCCTGCATGTAGGATTAGCTTTGTTAGCTAGAAGGGTTTAGAAAACAGGACAGGGTTTGAATTAACAGGTGGAGTAACAATGTTGTTGCAAACGTTGCTCTTTCTCTGTCAGGAGAAGATGTGAACACATTGAGTAAGATATCTTGAAATGAACTTCTTATGCCATTATTCGTGGATGGATCCATTTTTTCAGCTGATTCTACAAAGTACAGAGATTCCATCTCACTAATGCATGTTTTATTCATACCACTAATGCTGGCATCTTGTGTTGCTATACTATGATGACAGCGGGTGAGATGACTGTTAACACCAGAATAAATGTGTCATGTAACACTGGCCAGGCAATCACAACACATACGTAGATTTGCCGTGATGGAGGCTTGGGGGGGGGGGGGGGGGCGGTGGTAGGTGGGGTCTTCTCAGGGATTGGAAGAAGCTCTTGGAATATATGAATACAAGCTTGTCCTGTTTGCACGCCTCCCCCTCACTGTTGGCAAGCACTCATACTTTCCATTAAACATCCATTAATTTAATGTTCTCTTGACAAAGTGTCCATTACTCATTGGCTGGTGATCATCTTGATTGATTGGGACTGATCCATCACATCGTACTCCTTTGATCATGTGCTCATCTTTTGACAACTCCAGGCCATTTACACATGAGCTTGGTGGCTCCTGACACTAATCATTACCTGACAATCCATCACTTCTAATATCTCTATTACTTTCACATTATTTGATTGCTCCAGGGAATGTACATGTGGCCATTCCATAAGCTAACAACCTTTGGGTATTGTCAGTATTACTGTCTTTTATGGTGTCTTTCTCTGCTTCTTTTTGTTTTTCTTTTTTGCTCTTCCAGACGCACAGACCAAAGGGAGCAGATCCTACCACAAGAGGACAGAGAGTACATCTGCAATTATGGGACACAGCAGGTCAAGAAAGGTGAGTTATTCCTGGACACTCTTCTGTGGAGACTATACAGAAATGTAACATGTTAACCTGAAAGTGTTAGATATGATCAGTGGCTGATCCAGAGAGGGGTGCTGCGGGCATGCCCACCCCCCTTTATCTTTTGTTAAACCAAAAGCAATATAAAGAAAAAAAAATGAAATGAAACTCAGAAGTAGCACCAGAAATATTTTTTGAACCCCCCCCCCCCCTCCCCCCGGGAATTCCTGGATCCGCCCCTGATAATTTCAGTATTGGTAATTCTTTTTCAATAGTCAAATGTGTCAGATATTAGGATTGCTCACTAATAATAATAATGATAATAATAATGATGATTATCTATATATGCTGTATCCACAAAAGTGCTCAAAGCACTTAGAAGTGAAAATGGAAAATGATACAAACAGGGACAGTATACAACAAACAAGCAATGTGTAACAAAGCAGAAAACTTTTATGCGAGTTGTGATTTTAGTTTCACTGTAGATACATCAATATAGACTGATTTAGAATGAGTTGAATAGTCATTCATTATTACTTTACCATTATCATCATTATCATCATCGTCATCATCATCCTCATCTGGTATGACATCACAGACTTTGCATCATGACCCCATGATCTTATATACCTACTACGTCATCTCCAGTGAGACTAATATCACAGATCCTGTGGCTCAATGCACATCTAGAGGTGTCTTTTGTTTTTAGAGGGATTTTCAAATTACACAGCTCAGTATAACTTGTGTCTTACTCAATTTTGAACAGAGAACTGTCCAAATGAAGCATTTTCTTAATGTAAACACCACACTGACACTTTGCTTTTTGGATACTTACTTTAATTCTGCAGAAGAAGTAGTGGTTTTTGTATCAATCTTATGCAAAAATTAAAATCAACATGTGGTTCTGAGCAACTCGCAACTGATTACTGTTACTTACACTTTTTATTTTCACCTTATGCTTTTTTCCTTCGTATGTAAGTAAAAACAGAAATCACTAAAGAATTAGAAAGATTTCACCTGATGATAATTATTGATATTATGTGACAAGATCAACTGAACATTGTCTGGAGCCAAAATCTTATCCTGGGAATAGGCACTGATTAATTCTATCCAGAGTCTTCTGTGATTTATTTCTCTATGGGATGAGCAGAGTGGAAATTTTGTGTGACTGATGCAAAAAACAAGGAAGAATGAATAAATAACATTGCTGGACATCTGAAGTGACCATTGCAGGCCCAAATCCAAATACGCGACAGTGGTCTCCATACTCAGCACTTTCCTATGTGTTCATTTTTGCCAAATTCACAAACTGACACATTGTTAGTTTTTGATTTACATTGTAAGTAGTATTCTTTTGCTTATAAATGTAAAAATAAAAACAAACACAACAAAATTATGGAGACAATCATAAAAAGAAATTTAGCTTTGAGATACACTCACAACTAGGCAATTAAAGGCCCCCCAAAATGATGCTTTTGTTAGTGTGGACACAAAGAGTGACCCATACAGTACCATGTCAGAAGACATGGTCCCAGCCTGTCATCAATCCCAGGGTGATCCAAATCCCAAATCCCAAATCCCAAATCCCAAATCCCAAATCCCAAATCCCATTGCAATAAAGTGACCAACTCTGAAGCTGACAGCTCCTTCTCACCCCCCCCCCCCCATCCTTCTTCCATTTTTACTCGGCAACGAAGTGTCGCCAGAGGCATTATGTTTTTGGATTGTCCATCCGTCCGTAATCAATTTTGTGGACAACATAACTTCAGAACTGTTTGAGGTATCTAAATGAAACCTGCCATATGTACACGTGTGTATGAGTGGACGAAGCTGTACCTGGTAACACATTCAAGGTCAGAGGCTATAGGTCAAGGTCAAATACTAAAATTTCATTATTTCTCTCTATATCCCTGCAATTCTTGAATGTATTTTCATGAGATTTAGTGTATACATGTATTGCCGGATAAAGAATTGCTACAGATGTCTAGGGATAGTTTTGGGCATAAGGTCAAAGGTCAAGTAAAAATGCCACAATTTCCCTCTTTTCCTCCATATCTCAGAAATGGCTCAAGGGATCATCATGAAACTTAGTACATATATGGTTGTATTGCCTGGCATTGATTCTCTTTGGACTTTTTTTGGTCATGAGGTCAAAGGTTAAGGGTCAAATGTCACCTCAAACTGCTAGAATTACACTTCTTGGGGCGGAAATCATATCTTCTCCATACCCTGGAAATGACTGAATATACATAGGCCTACTGACAGTTTAAATAAAGTTGGCATGTATGTACATTTAATACTTCACAATGATTATGTACCATGGGGTCAAAGATCAAGTGAATATGCCAAAATTTTACCCTTTTTCCATATTTTGAAAGCAGCACTAAGTATTATCATGAAAATTGATGTATGATTACCAGATAACGCTGGTTCTGTAAGTGCTGTAATTATATCGTTGTCATATTGATTATTTGCCAATCATGGTGAAATTGTCAAGTCAAGTTGGCAATTTGTATAGTAGACCTATTGGGAGAATGATATGATATGATATGATGGAGGCATAACTGTCACCATGGCAACATTTTAGTGAGATATTTTTTTTTGCACCCACTGGATGAATCACTGATATACACTTTGCTCTTCATAAAATTTATCACAGTTTTCTTGGTTTTGTCTATTACAACTCCAAACATAATTCCATATTTTCATCACTCTCATGTGCATGTCTTCTCAAAATTGAGCAATATATTGCAACTCGTAAGAGGGTACTTACATTCATTAGATACCAGTAAGGTAAGAAATTAAAGATTTGTATATACACTGTTTAACACAGAAGATACAAACAGCTGTAACTTCACAGACTGCACACAACAGAAACCCGCTGTTGTTGCAGTTCCCAGTATGACTTCATGCTTCCGTCAAAGGCTGTTGCTGTGGTATTAGTACTTTGTGTAATGTATCCTGTAATACGTGAGTCAGGTGACATGAAAAAACAAAAAGATGGACTATCTGCAGCTCTGTTATCTGACACCTAATGGAACCAGAAGGTCATAAAACCTCTAATTATGCCATCCAGGCAGCACTGAGCTCGAAATGCATAACAAGTTTGGGTTCCTTGTGATTAGAGACCAAGATATCCCAGCTGATTTTTTTTTTCTTCAAAAAAAAAGTAGGCATGCTATTTCAGCATAAAGGGATGTCAAATGTTGCCAAGTATCATATCTTTTGAAGGTTTGTATGTCATTCGGTACTAATAGAAGAGTGCTAAACTGTACAAACATTGATGAAGTTAACACCTACTTGCTTTTGAAAACACATAAAAACCTGTTTATATGATACAATGGTAGGCTACCTATAGTGTTTAGATCAATCAATACTGCTGCTTTTTCTTTTTAAAGTTGACCTTGTGCAAGGATTAGAAATTCATGGAAACGGCAATGACAATTCAAAAACACTCAAATGTGATTACTTAGTTGTGATTATTCAAATGCTTTACTGTTAAATATTTAACAGGCATAGAGGAATTTGTTTTGCCTACTCCTAGGGCTTCGCATTGAAACACCTGTTTGTATAAATTTCAATAACTGCACATTAGATTTAGTAGATTTCAGAACTTTCAATGACTTGCTGCATTAACTCAATAGCCGTGATCTCACTTGCAAAAGATCGAGAAGTTTTGCCAGTGTGACTACAAACTTACCACGAAACTTCTGCAAAACTATTCGCAAATCTTCTCTCTCAAACTTGGGATGTTTTCCCACCCCTGCCAAACTTTTCGACCTGTTGTCTGTCTGACCAAGCCTAGGGAAGAGTATTTTAGTCTATAAGAGTTTTCCTGTGACGTATATTTACCTTCACAACCTGAGCATTTTTCAGAAGTCAAGTATTTGCTATCACATTCCTAGTCATCTCAGTACACATGGTAAGAATCTCAAGGCAGTCCTCTCAGTGTGCAGTCTCCTCTGATGACGTACATTGATGAGTTTTCAATTCTGTGGGTGGGCTTATAGTGTAGACAATAGATAGTGTAGACTGTGGATATGCTAACATGCTTGGAATATTTGTGTATGTACACATGTCTGAAATGCTTAATAAATAATGATGATGATGATGATGATGATGATGATGATGATGATGATGATGATGATGATGATGATAATGATAATAATGATAATAATAATAATGATATTAATGATAATGATAATAGTAATAATAATGATAATAAATTGTTTAATAATAATAATAATAATAATAATAATAATAATAATAATAATAATAATAATAATAATAATAATAAAAGATACCTAAAAATCAAATCCATATAGGTGTAATATTTATCTTCCTTTCTTATACAGATAGGATCCTGGAAGCTCTGAATTAGGAACATAGCTCATCAAAATATTTTGTTTCAAAATGGAGAATATGCTTTGTTGATTCATCATTTGCCGATTATCTTTGTATGTATCATACAGTTGCTGCTTAAAATTACTGTGCACGGCAGAAAAACAAATTTCAAATAACACTGATTTTTTTTTTGTTTTCATCATGTGCTAACAGTAGCAAAGACAACCATTGAGATAAATTTTCTTCATCGTTCTGCCCTTTGTGTCTTCAACTTTCTTTTTATGGCATGCAAGCACCACCTGAACGGAAATCTGCAGCCGACAAAGGAGTCAATATTAGACATGAGAATTCAATACCCGACATTTGTGAAATGTTGTGGTTTTTTACTTTGGATTGAGAAGCGGCAGATAAATTGGAGGATATGAAGATTTGTGGCAGGTGCAGTCATTTGAAATCAATTCTTTACATAACTCTTCCAGCAGAAACTTTTGTTTTAGCTGGTTTGTATTTTAAATAAAGGGGGAAAAAAGCTGTATTCCAAAATGTTTCTGCCAAACAAGATACTGAAGAAAGACTCCCATATTATCTCTGACAGTGAACTGCAATTACAGTTGGACAGTCATCCTGTCTCCAGCTGTGTGTGTGTCTCCGCTCCCCACTATACCCCCCCCCCCCCACCCCCACCACAATCTCCAATTTTGTCCTTTTTGGCCTAGTTCTGTCTAAAGTAGATGATGAAGAATAGCAGTGGTTTGGGCATGAATGTGATTGGTTGATGTGCATTCGAGACAGTGTTTAAGTATGCCTTTCACTCTATCTAGAGATTTTGATTAAAGCTGAGACTTAGTTCTCAGAAGGGCTCAAAATTCTTCTTCTTCCATGTGGAATTTGCTTGCAACGTTTCGAAAGGCTCTACCAAGAAATGTGTCTTGCTGACGTGAATTGCCAGGATGATGTCGTGTTTTGGAGCATTTTGTGTTCAAGAAAAATAAAAAATTGTAATCATAAGCATACAACTGTTATTTCTTTAAGAGCTTTCCCCACTCAATAGTGGGTTAGATAGAATTGTACATTATGATTGTATTATGCTCCAGCAGTAGTATTGAACCGCACGCAGGTAACAAGCTGCAAATGTGATTTACTCTGGCACGGTGGATACTGCTCTTGCTCAATATATTGTAATTGATGTAATCGATGGAGAAACATCACATAGTGACCACGATCGGGAGTGCTCTGAGACTGCAAAACTTCCGTTGTGCCTTCTTGGGTAATATTTTTCATTTTTGTCGTTACCCAACTAAAATCTTGTTATCACAGCATTATTTCACACATTTCATTGACAGTTTCTGCAGTCATACGGAAAATATGTTTTACCTTTAAACATAATGGCTGCTGCCATACTCGGATTACAGTAAAAGCTCTCTCAAGGCAGCTTGTCTAAGCTATTTTTCTTCATTTCAGCTGACACCTTGCACTTCCCTTACCCCATTCTGTTTCTCTGTTGGTCTAGCCAGGTGTGTTGCTTCCCCGTCCATGCGGAATCTTATATCAGTCAGTACTTCCAACTCTTTGAATCCTGTCTGAGGTGTTGGTGGTAAAGGGGTTTGTTGATTTCTTTTCTCTTCTATTTTTGTTGTCTCTGGTTATGTGGTATTACATGACAGCTCATCTGAGAAAAAAAAAAGCAAACAGATTTTAAGAACAGTGTTTTCTTTTATGTAAGGAGAGGGGGTTGGAAGCTTCATATATGCACATCATATTATACTGCCCCCTTCAATGTGTCAGTATAATTATGTAGATTATATCCATGTGTTGTATACATCATTAAAGTAATATGTATGACAAGCTTTGTAAATGTCCATGCTTCAAGTTTCATCACTGATTTGAAATAATTAAAGCTTTTTTTTTCTTCCTTGTGTGTGGAAGAAAGAAATGACATGTTTAGACGCAGACATCTCTCATTGCCATTAATATAATTTAGCCATGACGAGAGTGGACTTCCACTTTAAAGGAGCAAATTGAAATTGTTAGTGTTACAGTCTAATTGTAGTGCTGACTGAACTAAACATGACAGGGGTGCATTGTGGGACTGAGTTATACTGTCTCTTGTGACTTTTTTTTAGAGCTCTGAAAGGGAAAGATAGGAGGAGACAGATAACACCTCTGCAGAAAGACTGACCTCAGTGTGGTCAGTACAGTGCCTTCCTAATAATCTGGACCCACTTTCCCACCAATCCCAGATAGATTCACAGTTTTAACATATTTGCTGTCGGGCAGTTGGATGCAGTTCACCGGCACATGATGATATCAATAAAAATATCAATTTATAAAGCATAAAACCTGTGTAGATATGCACATAATGTGTGTAAAATAATGTGATCACAGTCAAGTGTTTAACTGCAATTGTTGTTCATTTGAACTGTGTAACAAAAACACGTTTGAAATTAACAGTGCTGCCTAAGTCACTACTTGGCATAGGCAGGGGCATAGATATTGTCACTTGACAAATATATAATTTAAACTCTTAAGAGGGTTATTTTTTAGAACAGATGATTAAGGTTTGTTCTAGTGATTAGCTCATATTATGATGCTGCTGTAACATGTTTTTTTTTTATTCCATTTTGTCTGTGGGTGCGGTAGAGCTTGCATGCATGTTGCCATGGATATTAATCAGTATGATAATTACGCACGGTTTACTGTAATGCCCACATACTGGGTTTCATATTGAGCCCTACTTTAATGTTAGAAAATATTGTTTCCTAATCCCTCCTGATTAAGCGGGGCCCACTGTACCTTCTCTTTCAGCATACAACAGCTCCGTTTGGAGATATACGTTTTGCTTCAGGGCGTATGCAGTTTCTGCTTTCGTCCTCGCGGATGGCTGGGCAGGCCGTTCATATATCTGTCTGTCAAGCAGTCATATATCACTTCTTATCAAATTGCATACTGCATGTTTATTGATGAAATAGGCATTTGTCAAGGAAGCGACGTCTTCTTCCTTTCTTTCTTTCTTTTTTTTTTACATCTTATTTATCTCATTTTTTCAAGTTTGACGCTGCTTTGTAACAGCAATGTATTTTAGATATTTCTTATTCTCTCCCTGGCCATACTAGTGTTTTCGCTGAATATGGATTCCGTAACTATAACAGGAAAATATACGCTCTGAATTTTAAAAAAAAAAGGAACAGACAATCACATCAAATTTTTAGTGACTGTTAGTTTAGATTTTGAAAATTAAGGTGGAATTTTGAAAGAACTAGAAATGATGTTGAATTGGTACATGTGAAAAAATCATTGACCTAATTTGACAAACCAGAACATCTCTTGTAGAAAAATGGCAACCAGAGCTAAAAGTTATAATGCTTTCACATTTTCCCCTTTTTGTTTTTGGCAGTTTGTAATTCATATATTACAATCAGTAGCCAGGTAAAAACTGATTAGATGATTCACAATTGATCAATCCCCTTGGTGATATCGCCATTGTGTGTGAGAGAATGGATCATCATACATATTTTTTTTTCTTTTGTGCAAATGATTCAGTTCTACATGAGAAGTAAATGAATATTGATTACATTTTTCCTTTGGTTCCCAGGGTATTGGTGTGATGGTTCATTACCTGTATGCAGGCACTGAGAAATCCAGATGAAGTTACCAAAAATAGATCAAGTGTATTGAAAAATAAAAGTGTCGTTTAAAGTCTAACACAAGATCCTTATTGATGAGTGCTTGTCTCACCTAGTTTCTACCTAAAAGGAAAAAAAAAACAACTCCCACAGAAACAGCAAAAAAGTAGACCACAAGATAACCACAGACATCAGAAAATTTAATTTCAGATGCGGTAGGTATGTAGGAGATCACATATGTTAACAAAAGCGTAAATCCTATGTCATAGTAATGTGCTTTATTGAAATGAGAAAAAAAAATTGTGTAAATTTGACAGAATTTTTAGTCCCATGCATTTAGGCAGGAGATAGTTTAGATTTCAAACCTTTGAGATCTGAGTAAATATCAAATTCCACATTTTGTTTTTGTTGTTTTTAGAAAACCTTCATTCTGTAATTTTTCAGCTCCAATTTCTGCAACTTTATCAGGAAAACTAGTACATTGTTGATTACATTTCCATGTCTGCCTAGCCAAGAATGTGATGAAACCATGTTGTATTTGGTTAGCTGCTAGCAAAATGCAAGAACCGAGGCATGTTTTTTTTTTCTCTCTTTCTCTCTCTCTCTCTCTCTCTTGCTTAAAAAAAAACTGGTCTGGATGCACTCTGTCCGAATAGTTGTTCTTTAATAATTGATGCCTTCAATCATTCTCACCATTAAGCTGTCGAGCTTATTGATAAGCTTGCCATGGCTTGGATTTGGAACATGAATTTATGCACACTCGCTGTTCACTTGGCAAGATATTCTGCAGAAATAGACATGTGCAGTTGGCTTGGACACGCGGTCACTGCCCTCTGCGATGAATGAAATGGAAGAGGTTTTGCCAAGGACTCAGTGTGTCTTTCATTGATATGCAGTATCACTTAAATTAGATTACCCATAATGCCCTAGAAGGGATGGATATCTATTTGTGTGGGCATGCCACAATTTGTCTTGCTTTTTTACCTTTCAGTATATCTTCTCTTGTTCACCGCCTACTCTGCAAGCAAACCGCTGTAAGGTCCAGCTTTGACAGTTGAATGGGCGATGGGGGGATGTAGATACACTGTATTGTTGTGCACTGTTGCATCGTCGGTAGTGACCAGCCTGCAATGGAGGCGTCTGCCTTATGAAATGGGGGCATTCGTGATCCGGTCATGGTGTGCCATATTAACAGCCAAGGGCAATGGTGGGGGCTTTTGTTTATTTCTGTTTTGTATTTAAGTGTTCAAAGTAACTCATTCTTGCATTTCTACCTTATAATTGAAATGCCATGGCACGTCGCAGTGGGCAGCACAATGGAAACCAGTTGGCAATCACCGCGGGTTCATGCTGACCTGCTTTTAAGCAATTCAAGATTCGCTTCTGCACAAAATTGACTCCTGTGCTACGTACTGTTCACACACGCAGCATGATGTGGTAGGGAATTGTTACTACATAGTGTATGTCATAAAGCCAGACCTGAACCACCAGCTTTCGGTTCGATAACCTGTCATTCGTGAATTGCAAAGTGTTGTGGCTCAGAAACAGCTCAGCAGTCAACCTCTAATACAACCACCTGAAGGTGGCATCAAGCAAAATGGCCTTTTCTGATCCAAATGTGCATATAGTGTACCTGTGAAAGAACATGAGTTTTACTTCTTGACTTG
The DNA here is from genome assembly GCF_040938485.1 of Diadema antillarum. Classification (NCBI taxonomy): domain Eukaryota; kingdom Metazoa; phylum Echinodermata; class Echinoidea; order Diadematoida; family Diadematidae; genus Diadema; species Diadema antillarum. Next base: position 1,369,787 of record NW_027270905.1, on the reverse strand, counting down.
TACTATTATGAAGATTCTTTGCTTTCTTATACTCTTTATTTTGCTAATTAATGCAAGCACATGTTATACTGTCATTTGTTTCACAACAATATTATATAAACATATGTATATAAATGCTGTATATACTGACTACACATATATATATACATTGCAAGTGTATGTGAAATGGTTCTTGACACCTTAAGAAACAAACATTCACAAGTTTAGGTAGAGTGAATGTTTGATATGTGAATGTTGCTCCCTTCCAGTAGATATACTGGTGAGATTCATCTCTTTACCACTTATGACTTTTGACATAAACAGTGAGCTTGCTCGCATGCTGTAAAGTTGCTTGACGGGAATAAAATTCACCTGTTATGTTGCAGAGATGAATGTCCTTTAATTCATTCTATCTTCATTTAGATATCAGGTCCTAGTACTTTGTCTTGAAAAGTCATCAGGTAGTGGTGATATTTATGCCACATCTTAACAGTTGAGTGTGTGTGTGTGTGGGAGGGGGGAATGAGTTAACTTTGATGTATGTCCAGAAAGGCTTATCACTCCTAAAATATGTGCTTTAATATTTCCCTGCAAATCTATACATTTATAAAAATATCATTTGATGAATCCTCAATTTTGATTGGTCTAAGGTGCAGTAAATAGTTTTTGCTATACTGGCAAGCAGTCATCTTGTGGGGTTTTTTTTGTTTTTTTGTTTTTTTTTTGTGGGTTTTTTTTTGTTGTTGTCAAGATGTGCATTTTAGCATATCTTACCCATGTATAGATTTATAGATTGTGCATTGTTGCTCATCCTGAATTGTGCATGGTGATTTCTCAACAGTGCTCATAAGTGCTGTGCTTCGATATATATTGTGCCCGGTGATTTCTCAACAGCGCTATGCCCCTCGACTTCTGGGGGCATAGCACTGTTGAGAAGTCACCTCTGGGCAAATAGTTTTAACCATGCCCCTCGAAGTAGTTGATATTTGTATAATATCCATATGTTTTATTTTGGGTTTTTTCCTGCCTTCTGCAGCAAATATGCAATGAGTGTCCTTGCTTTTACATCTGAAATTATGAACTTCACTCTTGTAATTTCAAACATACTAAATGTAAATAAGTTAGTGACTTCATACCAGCAGCAGTGGATAAAAAAGGATTGGAATGAGGTAAGTGATGTGTAAAATTCCCTGGGGTGAGGTGGTATTTAGCAGCTTGAGTCACATGATTCTCCGCATTGTTATACCTCGTTCATCCCTGCAATGCACATGACAATCCACCTGAAAACAACAAACTTTTCAGCTTACCACATCACACACCATCGCACCAAGTCATGCATGAAGTTCACGGTTTGGAGAACATGTGCTATGGATCGGAGGACGCATTGTTGCGCCGCCGCAACCGTCATTGTTGCATCGATCCTCTCTGTGATCTCTCTGTAATGCGTGACACCCTTTAAAAACAGCCGATCAGAGATATGACAGAAACTGATGGCTAACATCCATGAAGCACTCACTGCGTATCTATCACAGGATGCACTGTGGCTTGGCATGCAGGAAGATTTGGTCTGCCAAGTATGAAAGTCAGGCGAGGACACTCCATGCCAGTTATGGAGGGAGCCTTCAAACCTGCATGAAAGTTAGTCTTGAGCTAACATGCTGTAGTCGATCTTCTGACATGAACTGAAGTGCGCTTTGATAAACCAGAATATTTATAATTGAGGACCAAACACATGTATACTTTCAGTGTGAACACATCAAAGGCATTTCTATTACATACTTTGATGTGCGAGTTTGGTACACAAAAATATACCGGTATGCAATATGGGTCTGTTGTTGCTACAACTTGTAGTTCTGCCTTGTCTACAGTGTAGGTCAATCAATTGCTGAAAATGAACCATGGAACTACGTAATTGTCACAATCTGCATGTCATAACAATACTTCTAAATGCCGTGTAAACAAAGCACCTTGCCAAAATAACTGCGGCAGGATTGGATCAGAATTAACTGCGCTTTGCTTGACTGATGTTTTTCAGTCATTTCTTTGTTACCTTTGTTTGCTCATCAGGCACAAATGTATGTCCTTTACCCCTGGCATCCATGCCGGTACCATAAAGTGGGATATATTTTTCTGTCCATGGTAGAGCGGATGGTTACCCTTGATGGACATTTACAGGAGCCATTAGCTATTGGAAATCAAACCTTGAATTTACTCTGTGTAACTAGCTGTGACTCTAATTTGTGACTGACTCACCGTAATACTTTTTTTTTGTGAAGAAGTGATTCCGTGACCTAATGATTATCGTAAATATCTGTATTTGAAAATAACAGCTATTACAGTATTTAGCATTCTTTTTTCTCTTTTTCTTTCTTTTTCGGTTGTAAACTCTGAGAGAGAGAGAGAGAGAGAGAGAGAGTACTTCATGATTGGAAATCCACAGGTAATCAATCACAGATGCCCTCTCTAAGGGGACTGTAAAACATGATATTTTTGCGGCGAGAAATGTTTGCGAATTGGAGCCGACGGCCTTTTTCCCGGCATGAAATTTTCGGGAGTTGCCTCTAACATTCAATGTGTATAGTGTAGACGAGAACTTTCAAGTGCATTTTAATTTTGCAAATCTTGGCTCTCACGAAATTCACAAAATCAAAATGCACATGAACTTTCCTTGTTTTACAGTATGATTATGACTGGTTCTATTGTTTTTCAGGATACCCGACTTCTCACCCTTCCCCCCCCCCCACATATTTATGAATTCTAGAGGATTTAGTGTGATAAAGATCGGAGATCATATTTTAGCTCTGTATCTCGTTAATATCTATGTCCATGAAACATACATGCAGTACAAATCTGCTTCTCAGTGCCCCTTGCAGTTAGGCCAAAAAAAAAAAATTGTTGCATTGGCGTAACCCGCCCGACCCTAAAAATTCCGCCGACCCCATGTTTTTTTGTTATTTTTTTTTGCTATCAATATCAAATATCTTGTTGATTGCGATCGATCGCACAAACCCGGAAGTGGAAACGGCTCTGGGGATATCGGATGTACGAGGGAGAGATCTAGCGCCTCGCATAAGCCTTCCTTGATCAGTACGTCATCTGTTTCCAACACGGACACGTACTCTAACAAGATTTATTCAGTGTACACGTAGCATTCAGACTGCGATGTATTGTGCACAGTTTTGCCATAGGTTTCTTGTGTGGAAAACTTACACGAATCTGTATATGTGGGACTGTAATAGAGATCGCCGTGTGCGATGAAAAGATCGTACATATGGGTCAATTTGCATCTATCTTATCTAAGTCAAAATAGTAAAATATGAAGTGAAAACATTCAGGATAGGGATTTCAACATCTTTAAATTCTGTGAAGGGGTATAATTCCAGTAATATCGGCCTCATAAATGATTTGTAGAATAGATGAACACAGCACATTCGGTGCAGCAGTTGTAACTGTTTACTAAGCTGAGCACGAGTTTTACACGTATAATGCAGGTAGCAAAAAAAAAAAAAAAAAAATATGCCCGACCGACCCTATTTGAAAATCTCATGTTACGCCAATGCAACAATTTTTTTTTTTTGGCCTTATATGTAGGAGAGAGGGTATTACATTACATTACATTGTGTTTCAGGTCATGTGTAGTCTTCAAATTTCAGACTCCTGACTTGCCTTCATGCCACAGGAAACTGCATCTGTTGTTCTGTGTGTCAACACAACACCATGATTGGTTTGATGTGGTTTATGTAGTATGTGAAGGTTGCACACAGGTCTGTGTGATTCCCACGAAATTGACTTTTTCATGTGTATCAAAACAAAGCCAAGACACTGTAAGTGCCAGTTTTTCGTGACTTGTATGTCTGTGACTGAAGTGATGGAAACCAGGATTATTTGTCTAGTTTTGCCAATTGTCACTCACACTGTAAAGCAGAATTCAAGTTTATCTTCCATTCACCATGAATGCTGATGAAGTATAAGGACTGAGCCAGTTAATCCTGTGATTTTCTCATGAAAAAGATATCTTTATGTAAAAGTGGGCTGAGATAGTCATATCATGATATTGAAATATTAATTGCTATAATTTTCCTATAATTCATAATTTTCATTCTTGTTATCATCATTATGTTTGCGCCATCATGCATAGTATGGAGGTCAGGGCATTTAGATACATTCTTCTCATTAAAGGGTACTGCCGGACATTACTTAATATGCTATATGTATACAACCACTCATTCTTTAGATATTATCACAATTGTTTCTTACTTAAAAAAAAATCATACCAACTCTACAAAGGGTTCTGCAAGTTCTGCAAACTTTGTCAGTTGAAGCTGTGTAACATTTTGTCACTTGTGTAGATCAGCATATACACTGGCCCCTGCATGCACCCAGTCAAAACCACTGCTCATGCATGATAATAAGTAGTTTGATAATGTGTCTGCGAGTTGTAGACTACTCTGCTGCTGCTGCATGAATGATGTCCACATCTAAAAGACTGTGTGCGAGGGTAACGTGATCCCACATAGACAGCTGGACTCGGAGACCCTCAACAGTCGCTCGTCGACCGCTGCCGCATTTCTGTCATATCATATCCGCGCTGACGAGTGGCCTCTGTCGTACTCAGAGACTCTCTCACCCGTCTTCTTGATGAAACGCTCCTACCTTGATGGTCGATCTAAGTCTATACCACGTCCAACTTGAGAGTATGCAAAGAAGAGGAAGTACAGGGCTGGTCAAATTTACCCAAGACCCATAGCTGTTGCTGATCAAGACAGTGATTGCGATGTACAGGAGAGACATGCAGTCCTGAGGAATGAATCATACGGTCCAAACGCGTGGAAATGTGTGACTATAGATACATCAATGTTGAAGGCTTGACTGATTCATCTCATATGGCAAACGTAGTATGTAATATGATTTACATGAGCTGGTATGGCAGTGGATTAAACTCATCCTTATCCTGTTTTTGTTTGAGACAAATCGGTCATCAAACACACACAAACACGCACCTGCATATATACACATGTCTATCTGTCTGTTTTTTTAATATAAAAATTTGGTCCTTAGTATATTACACTCTAAGTAGTTTTTACCACAGACCTACATGTATAAGTCAATAATACCATTTCTATTCAACTCGTGACAAGATTGTACAATAAGTTAAATAGAAACACTGCAATTGAAAAATAGAAAATTATGCACTCTGGCAGAGTGTATGACTAATTCTCACTAGGGGGAATACATGCTCTCTTTTTATTATAGGTACTTCATCACACCTTGCACACTATAACTTGTTACCTTTTCTTTACAGGGTATCCATAGTCCCACAACATTGATATTCATGTTATTATGATTCATGTCCACATGATACACCCATTCATAAATGCACAATTTAGATACATGTGTGTTTACCACCCATCCAGGGACAGTCATATTCGCTGTTAAACCGTATGAATGTCTCCACTGCGAATAGCAGATGAAAATATTCTCAGCAGTACTTTAATCCACATTCGACCCATTTGCTTGAAATACATTTCATAATACATTTCAAATTGTAACTGCATCATAAACACAGCAAGCAAGCCTTTAGTTGTGTGGTTCACTTGCAAATTGACTGATGCCATCATCTTGACAAACCTGTCATTGAGCACTCAGATGTCATTAATGCTCTCATTTCTGCGCAGATGGTGCGTGGGATCCAATTGTGGGGCTCACTTTCCATCGGTGTCGCAAATTGAAATGTATGAATGGTCTAGCAGGTGCATGCCCTGCGACTCTGGAGATATTTTTCAATGTGGAAATTCGTCAGCAAATCTGTCCATTCTGACTGAAACCTCTTTTCAATAAACACATTCCGTTAGCTTTCCGAAATGGGATTCGCACGGGGAACCCTGTCTCGCAGGGAACAGGTGCAAACTGAAACGGGCATGTATCCGTGACAAATGCAACCGCCGTGGCAAGTGACTTGCACTCCGCTTACTGGCAAAATATAGTCGGCTTCAACCTGGAACGTAGACATCGAGGGAGCGTAGATTTTAGGCTCTTGGGGGCACAGGCCGTCAGTGTGTCTGTCAGTTTGAGCAGACCGTGCAAGTACACTAACCCTCAGGGACACCATTTGCTTGCACTTTGCCAGCTTTGAAGTAATCCCTTCTAGTTGCACAGCAATATTTGTATCTTTAATGTACATTGAAGCCAGCACAGACAAAGAAATGCACACACACACCCACACACACACACACACACACACACACACACACACACACACACACACACACAAATCTATATCAAAACATGGACATGATGAAAAGTTAAAAATATGCAGGATTTTGAATAATTTTGTAATTGTTGCAATCCTCCTCTAATCTAATAGTAAGAGAATGGAAAGCTGCCACCATGCAAGGACCGTATAATTTTTTATTTATTTTTTTTTGGGGGGGGGCTGCTGAACAGGGGTGGAGAGTATCAAGGTCAAAAGTACCTCAAGTCAAAGGCAAAGCTATTGGAAACTAATTATGCTACTGCAAATCACTACTATTCCATGTTCACAAAGTGAATCTAGCAGTCAAGGGATTAAGGGCAACACAAGCAGTGGGTTAAATTTGCATCCTCTGGGCCCTGTTTAATCAAAAGATATAATCGATTTTAAATTTCCTTAACACACAGGCTGCCATAGACTTATGATAGAAATCAACTATACAATCATTTTTAACTCTTCATAAAACAGGGCCCTGGGCTGTTTCAATCCTTCTTGAGTCAAACAGAAAAAAAAAAACAGATGAGAGTTTTTTATAGGACATACATAGTATATAATTGTTAAGTAGATGAAATATGTGCACTCATGTGAGATATTTGCAACCATTGTCATTTGCCAAAACATAGTTTTTGATTAGAAGTCATCTGTCAACGAGGGCGCTAACAACATCTCATTTTGTGAGATGACTGTTTACATTTATTCTTTTTATTGTAAAATGTCTTCAGTCATTCACCCTCTGAAAGAATCGTGAAAAGTCTGACTGTAAGTAATCGTACTGTCATCATCATGTTTAATTGATTGTCAAAATATTCTTTGCTATTCTATTTTGACAATAGTGATATTTTTCTTTCAAAAAGTTGTCAAAATTGGTTGATTAATGGGTTTAATCATCACTCCATATTACTTGTGCAACATTTAAAATCATTCTACAAGTCGTGATACTGTGCATGCAGCCCTCCTCCCCCCCCCCCCCCGTGACAAAAAGAAAAAGCCCAACAACCTTGAATGATAGAAGCACAATATACCCAAGCTCGTCTTTAACTTCAAACTGCTTGAGTGCAGTATCTCATTGAAGAAGACACGTACAACTGTATGCCAGACTTATCTATCACTCCAACTCACTGTTTATGAACATCAGCTGAGCAACGCTCGCCGCTCACACAATCTTGTGCGAGGAGCGCAAACACAGACGCCTATGATTAGGCGAAGTGCGACTCTTACAGTGTGTTTACATCAGCATAAGATGTGGACATAGGTAATATATCCTGGCCCCCTCCCGCCTCACGTCCCCCATCGACATTTGTCTCTCCTGAGAGGGCAATGTGCACAATACAGTATTCCAGGTGCACAGCGACGTAAGTGATTCTCAGAGCGGTTGTAAATCTTCTTCAGACCCTTCAATTCCTTTATTGCAGTTAGGTCCACAGTATTTCCAATTGCTCCCCCAGTGAATAAATCACCCTTTTCTATCATCATGCATATAAAGGGGAAATTGTCCCCCTTTGAACAGCAATGAAGATACCTTACCATCCATCCCGTTCCCTTCCCATAACCACTGCCCCCCCCCCCCCCCCCCCCCCCCCGCCACATCTCCACCCTTGGACAGCTAACGTTACATGATCTGTTGTGGTAGAGACAGACTTTGCTGGGATCTGCTATGTGACGTATACACTGCAATTACACCGTAATCAAGTGATCAACCGAGTACGGGCGAGACATGAAATATTGACGAGACTTCATCACACGCTGCACTGCCGAATGGTGCATGACTTGGTTTGTGATCACTTCCTGCTTGCTGAAAATACAAAGCCAAATGGAAATCTACTAGGAACCACACATACCATTTTCTTTTGACAAAGAGGTGCAGACTTATTACACTTCCTTTTTTATGTAATCGTGAAAAATAGGAGTACAGTCTGCTGTGTGCATCACGCATCTAGATGCTGAGCCTTAATTAAACAAAGTGATGAAAACATCCCAATAGTACAGTTGTACTATTTCCAACAGTTCAGGAGGGAAGTCTACATAGTTTTATATAATGCAGTAGTTTAAATGTCTGTATCCAATGTGTTGATGTAAGACTTTAAACTACATCATTGTTTTCTTGTTCCTATTCTAATTTACATCAATCACAAGACGGCCTAAGTATTTGATTTTTGTGTCAGTATGATTGTAACTTGTGGACTATAGCTGTGTCATTGCCATTGTCATGTGCACAATGATCTGATAACTCTTGCCCCCCCCCCCAAAAAAAAAAAAAAAGAAGAAGAAGAAGAGAGAAATGGAACTGGAGTCACCAATCATGATGCCACTGATGTGAAATGTGTCACTATCATTTCAATATCATTTAACAGTTCTGTTCTCAAGCACACTTTTTTGTTGGTTTACTTGTTACTTTGGCATGGTGCATTCATATCTGCCCACAAAAGAGAACAACCTCCTGCAAACCTTATGTGATTAGAACATGGTAGAAGTGGTGTCAATTAAGCACAGGGTATGTAGATGTGTGGCAAAGATCATAGTTCCACACTTGTCTTGAGTATTCTTCATGCGTTCTTGATGATTCGTGTCATGATATTGTCAAGCAGCTTATTCAACTCTTGTAAAGAAAAAGAAATGTTCTGTGTCTTATTTTCTGTTTTGAAGGAATGAAGTATTAACACGTGATCAAATATGATACTGAAAAAGAAATGAATGTTCAAGTTGATGAAATACTAACAACATGCGCATTGCTGACTCATAAATATGTATTTACTAGGTGTGCCTTTCATAATTCACTTATATCCTGGTAATGATAATTTAATGAAATGACAAACAAAGGCCACCACAAAAACATATCAAAATTGCGGTTCCCAGTGTTTGTGCGTGTCTCTGTGAGTGTGTGTAATCATTTGCCCATTTCATTTGATTGACTACCTATTACCTGGATGCAAATGTCAGTTCCTAGCCTTTCATCATCCGATTCCCTGTCATCGTTCAGAGTCACTCCACGGAAATAGTATTGCTCTTAAACTGAGATGCAATCTATCACAACACGCAGCAGGTTTCCACCTTTAACCAGTTCTCTGCCAAATTATGAAATCCCCATTTTCATTTGCACAAGACCGCAGGCAGATAGGTTGAAAAAAAAAAGAATCTGCAGAAAGAAAGTTTTGTGAGAAAAGGGCATTTAGACAGCAGCATCCAAAGTGAAAGTGAAAAAAAAAATGAGTGAAATCAAGCATTGAGCACATTACTTCTATAATGAATGATAGCCAGTCAGCTAATGCTTTGTCTCATAGTTTCCTCAAAACATCAGTTGTGCTCAGTAAGGTACGCAACTACCTAATGTTCATTTTGACGCCAATGAATAGGGAAATTTCAGGCAAGATAATGAGAGATGCCAGATCATGGTTAGACCCTAAATAAGAAACTTTTGTAATTTTCCCATAGTTTTTAAGAAGGGGTGATATTATACTAATGATGCACAGGATAGAGTGTGTTAGTGAAGGTGCGGCGCGCTCGAGAGTATTGACAATGGTGCGACATGCACGAGGCGCAGCCGAGTGCATGTTTGCAACCGCTGTCAATACTCGAGAGTGAGCCGCACCTTCACTAACACCACGAAATAATCCTGTGCATCATTTGTTTTATAAAATGGGTCGAAAACTAACAGCATTATTCACGTACCTTTGTGGGTCAATACCAGTCAGCTACATGTAGCACTCGCTCAAAAGTCAAGATGTCCGAAGATGTTCGTCCCAAACATTTACGCACGTCGCACTCGGAAATCCCGCACATAAGTACTGTACGTACGTATAAGAGTATACGTACGCCACGTACTGTTATGCACAAGAAAGGCCGCCGGCTGTTGTGGCAGCCCGCGGCCCGAACTAGAAGTTGTTTACAGGATTGACAGCGCGTAAAGTAGCGCGTGACGCACTTGTAACAACTGATTGAGTGCGCACTGCTAATGTAAAACATTGTGACGTACGTCAGGCCAGGGAGGTGGAAGAGAGACTCTTCTTAGTGCATACCTGAAGAAAATAATGCACGCACACGTGACTCATTTCAGCGCTTCCAATTGGCTACATTCTTGAACCCATTTTATAATATCTTGTACTGTGTATTATGCAAATTAAATGAGGTCGTGATGTCTTATGATTCAGTTTCCCAAACTTATCCAAGAAACAAATCTTCATTTGATTCGATTTCTTTTTATATCAGCAAAAGAAGAAAAACTTTTATTCTCTGCATTTTTTTTTTTTTTTTTGTGAGGGTGGGCATTACCATAATCTGGCAGTGTTAACTTCTTTTTCTCTCAAAGGAAAGGGTAGTAATTGCTAACTCATGAACAAAACACATGATATTTATAATGTGTGTGTTATGACTTTATGGCAGCTTTTCCCCTGCTAATTTGCCCTGGTTGTAATGACCAGAAATACTGTTCAGTTAATGATAATGAAATTTTTGATACAGTCAACCTTTGCCCTAGTCGAAATTATTTTGAGTGAAGAAATAGCTTTGACTTTAAAACTTGACTAATAAGGGATTAAAATCAATAGAATATAAATAGAAGAGGACTTGAAAAGACCTTCGACTTAGTCAATTATATGACTTATGCAAGGTTGACTATATTCAAGTGCTTCTGTATTGTATGTCATATTTTGATAGAATGTTCATACTGTATGTTTGTCTGATCATGCTCTGTTTCTCAAAATCAAATTAAGTGGTGTAGAAATGCATTTTGTGGGCAGGCTGCATGTAGCATGAGGTATAAGTAAATAAAAACCAAACATATACTTCAGTAATATGTGTATATTTCATGTATGAAATGAAAAAAAGAGCAACCATTTACTTGTTAGATTTGTCATTAAAAACAAGTGATGAATGTTTGTAAAAGATTTTATCGTCATATAACTCAGTTTTTGTTGTTTTTTCTGGTCTTTGGAAATAGATGTGATGAAGTACTTCCTTTCAAACTGTCATAACTTCTTGTTCTTGCTGTCTACTATCATCTTTATTTTAGTTCTGCCACCTTTTAATAAAACAAAACAAAAAACTTTCACCTCCAAGTAGATTTCTCCTTCAAGTAGATTTCTCCATAAGAGAAGACTGCCCTGAGAATCAATTTGAATGGAAGAAAGAAAAAAAGACTTTAAAAAAATCAAATATACACTTGAATTCAAATTCATGAATTTCTTCCGTCGAGATGTTTTCATTGCAACTGATTGACAAATTGCCCTACATCGACGTAAATAAGCACTGAATTGATCAGTGTTTAGTAGTAGCCATGATAAGAAATCATGGGCGTACATACTCGAGCAGGATTCGAACCTACGACCTCCTGATCACCGGACAGGCGTCATCTCCACTAGACCACCGAGCTTTCGCCCGAAAGCAAGTGTTGGTTCTAATCCTTGTTTAGTAGTAGCCATGATAAAAAAGCAGTACCCGCTGCATGCTATAAGGATTAGAACCAACACTTGCTTTCGGGCGAAAGCTCGGTGGTCTAGTGGAGATGACGCCTGTCCGGTGATCAGGAGGTCGTAGGTTCGAATCCTGCTAGAGTATGTACGCCCATGATTTTTTATCATGGCTACTACTAAACACTGATCAATTCAGTGCTTATTTACGTCGATGTAGGGCAATTTGTCAATCAGTTGCAATGAAAACATCTCGACGGAAGAAATTCATGAATTTGAATAACAAAGCAGTACCCGCTGCATGCTATAAGGATTAGAACCAACACTTGCTTTCGGGCGAAAGCTCGGTGGTCTAGTGGAGATGACGCCTGTCCGGTGATCAGGAGGTCGTAGGTTCGAATCCTGCTCGAGTATGTACGCCCATGATTTTTTATCATGGCTACTACTAAACACTGATCAATTCAGTGCTTATTTACGTCGATGTAGGGCAATTTGTCAATCAGTTGCAATGAAAACATCTCGACGGAAGAAATTCATGAATTTGAATAACAAAGCACTACCCGCTGCATGCTATAAGGATTAGAACCAACACTTGCTTTCGGGCGAAAGCTCGGTGGTCTAGTGGAGATGACGCCTGTCCGGTGATCAGGAGGTCGTAGGTTCGAATCCTGCTCGAGTATGTACGCCCATGATTTTTTATCATGGCTACTACTAAACACTGATCAATTCAGTGCTTATTTACGTCGATGTAGGGCAATTTGTCAATCAGTTGCTATACACTTGAATGTTTAAAAGAGATGTGTGAAATACATATTTGATGCTGCCACTCATGGGCTTCATATTGGCAAGTTGAGTTTGCACACATGTGATGACTGCCACTGTGTGTCACATGCTTGCCGATAAAATCAGACTAGGGGCCACGATCTCGAAAACATGTCACTCGTTTGCCTGAGCTGGAGGGTTGAAGGCAGCCGTACTTCTCAAATTGACTATTTGCATGAGGTGAAGTCCCAATGCTTGTGAATGACAGGGGTGCAGGCCCGCCTGCAAAGGAACCTTTACACCGCTGAACTCTTTTCAATGTGTGCCAGCTGGTAGCCTACACCGTTGTCATCACAGACTGCAGCTTTTGCAGCAATTTTTGTGTGACGTTACCCAGGAGATGAGCTGCAGGCTCAGGTTTGTGCAAAGATCTTTATATCTTGCCTTTAACACAGAGTCAAATGAACTTTCTTCTCATCAGGCAACTACATATGCAAGCAATTGTATTCCATTCATGCATACATCTGAGTTTCTTAGTCTTGCCATGACTATTACATTGGTCCTATTGCTTTCCTCGAGAATGACAAGGCTAAAAGCCGAGATGCTGTTCCTACGTTTACCCAGAATTTATATTGAAGCAGATTGATAAACCAACCAATTAATCACCTACTCCAAGATCACTTTGTCTGTTTGTCAGGTAATGTTGGAGAGGTGTGTTCTCTCTAAATAATGTGCTCATTTGTGCATACAACATCATCACAATGTAGTCAGTACATTATGCCATGCAGACATACGTATATCATTTTAACCCATTGAGGACGAGTCCCGAGTATACTCGGGCAGGTGTCTATGGGAAGTGCCTTCAACGGGTTAATACATATATGTGATGATTGCAAGTGGATGTGAACTTGCCATTTCTGAGTGACTATGTGAGAATATGACTCTGTGAGAATATCTGTGAGTATGTGCAAACGCACTGCACTCAATAATTCATTATGATAGCATTCACAGGCATGAAAACTGTCCTTGAATTCTTAAGAAGATATCTGCAGCTTTTCCAATTTCACATTCGGCGGCAAAACGTTTTTCATCTGTTGAGCAGCCCACTACACGGCTGTAAAGGTACACGTAGCGGAAAATATCACCCGCCACCAATAGGAGGCTTGTTGCACAGCCATGATCCATACCACCTGTTTGGTCATGAAATGCTTTTAAAAATTAAACATTGTTTGCAAATGGTCAGGTGGACAGGAGAAAGTTGAGTTCTATTGACAGATCAAGAGTGATTTAAATCCTGTAGAGCTGTACCTGCATGATCAAACGTACTTGTAACAACAACAACAGCAACAACAACAAAATGGATAATATTCAAATATCACAGACAGTAAAACCCATTATCGATTTTACTTAAAATATGAAGTTAATCTGAATCATTATCCTTCATATGGTGTCATGTGACCAAACATAACATTGCTATATTGAAAACGAAGGCCAATGGAGATAATTATACCATACTGTGATGTCATATTCATGGTATAGTGCAGTATTATAATTATGTAAACAAACAAGTGACATTATGTGATTTTTTAAAAAGATTTTTTAAAGATTTTTTAGGGAATACAAAAACAAATATATATCATGCACTCTTTCAAGCCTCTAGTGAGATTATTGATTCCTCAGTGACAGAAATTGCACTGTTTTCTTCAGGGCTAGCTGTGCCCCACCCCCCCCCCCACCCCGAAAAAAAAAATATATATACATATATACATATATATATATATATATATATATATATATATATATATATACATATATATATATATATATATATATATATATATATATATATATATATATATACACATATATACATACACATATATATATATATATATATATATATATATATATATTCATAGTGTTTTTCCTGTCAACCCAGTATCCATAATTTCTTCTGGAGGCTCTCAGTGCATTGTATACTTGTCTATTTCCATCATCGGATATTTCCTCTCTCGTAGTTTTACAGTAGCTGTATATCATATGCTCATCCTCTTCTCCTGATGCTCATCTGTGAAGGCAGTGATAGCAGAATCAAGGATGTTACTTTCCATGTGGATGGCATCAAGGTCTTGAACACAATTAGAACTGATGCAGCATAGAACAAGGACAGGCTGAGTAAACCGATGTAATGATTCATTCATAATACTAGGTTCAACATTTGCGTGCAAAATCACATATTTGCTTTTTCTGCTGGTGGATAAACCTGCTTACAGACAAAAAAGGAGAAAAAAAAGGAGAGGAATATTTGACAAACGTGGCTGGCCTTCATGCAGGGCGGCAATATGTGACCTTAATGTTTAATAGGCAATGCAACCTTGTGTTTGACATGTGCTCATCATAATAGCAATTACAATCTTCCCAGAGTGGCAGGTGTATATATTTAGGATCAGTTAGTGAGAAGTGGGATCAGATACTCCTACCATATCAAAATGAACAAATAGCCCAAAGGCATTCAGTAATTTATAATGATGGTTATATATTAATTGACTTTGTCGTGCAGTAGTCGTTTTTTTCATTAGTACATATTGGCAATGCTATTCATTTGTGTGTGCACATAGTATAAGGAGGTTCGTCTTTATATTTTGTTCATATTTTTTTCTTGTGGGAGGGGTGGTAAATGCTCACCACAAGTTTAAATACTAGGGGAATTCGTCTAAATGATCAGATTTTGTGGTATTATTTGATCACAAGAAAATTAAAGATGAAGGTTTTTTAACAAAATAGCTGGAACACTCAAAACCTTTTCCTGCACTACATGAACCTAATGCTGGCCAAAAGCTGCCCGTGGAGACACTACATGTGTGACCCCCTCTCCCAATCTCTCTCTCTCGTTTTGGTCAGTGCAAGAATTCTATTTTTAGGCGCAAATACAGAGGCGACCAAGTCCTCAAGCTGTGTGCTGAAGCCACGAACATGCCAGAGAAGAGAGCTGCGTATCATTATCAACAGGCTTTGCTGAAATTAAAGTGATGCATGCCTGCCTTGTTTAGTTTAGTGTAGCGAGAAACTGTGAAAGTGACAGACTAAACAGTGTGGCACTGTCATCAACAGGCCAAGTGAAGTGACTTTTAGGCACATTTGTGAGCATTTTGTGTTTTACTTGTTTGTGTATAAAATGCATTGTTTTTTGTTTGGTGTCTGATAATTAAAGTCTGCCAATCAGAAATCATCAGAAAACTGGCTGATGTGAAAGAGATGAGTGTGTTTGTGTGTGAGTGTGTTCACGCAAATGTCTTATTCTCTTGGGAATACTAGTAAGTTGTAGTATTTCACCCCATTCAAATGGGGAAACTCTAAAATTTTTACACATATCCTCAATTGTTGTGCACGCATTCATACTCGACTCACATGAAGCCTAATCTTTACTGATTAAACAGACTTACGATATTAGATTCAATGGTTTAATTTCTTTCATTAAATTCATCAAAACAGTTTTTTTTTTTTTTTGGAGAGAGAGATAGAGGGAGAGACAAATAAGAGAATATGCCCAATTCCTTGAGCAAACTATTCTATCCCCAGTTGAAGCCTCTTCCGAGTATGTGTGTGTTTGTGTGTATGTGCGTGTGCATTGTACGGTCGCAGGCCATTGTGGCTAAGTGCGGAGGGGGATGGAAGTTATAAGGAGAGTGGAATGAGACTGATTCATGTGGCTGTAACCTGTGTCATGTCATTTTGAGTTTTTAGAAAAACATTTTTTGAGCATTTGAAATTTATACATTGACAGTATTTTTTCCAGCGACAAGGGTTTTTTCACCAATATCCCTCACTCAGTGGGCCATAAGTACGTTATTCCAGCTTTATTTCCCTGTATATTCAACTTTAATAGCACTCACACTGAAAGATACAGTGCCGACCGCGGGAAACGTCACGCTTTTCCGAGATCTGGACGAGGCCACTGACGCGTATCCCCGCGGGTACCCGCGGGTATACGCGTTCAGTGGACGAGTCCATCCGCCCGCACGGATAATCCATCCTCGGGAATTTGCGTCTCGATTGACGCGGGTTGGACGAGGGTGGACGAGGGTGGACGAGGGTATTCAAGGGTATTCAAGGGCACATTCCCGTTAAGCTTTATTTTGACCGCTCAATCAAAATACATTTCATGGAGTTCCGACTTTGCCCATTTTCATCAAATTCCGATTTCAGGGGCTTCTTTTCGATTTAATCACACTCTGATGTCCACTGCCTTGATTGTTCGCTACTTTCTAAAGAAGTACACCTGCGGAAGTTGTGCACATGCGTTCATCACTCAAGTATCAATAATTATTAGAACATATCGACATCGGTTACGATCATCTCGCTATTCACGACTTTTAACGACCTGCGCCACCAAAATTTCATTGCTGAAAATTCGGTGGCCCAATCGGGCTACAAAAAAAGTCGGATGTTTGCCTTTACTTTTGAAAATGAACAGCGGTAACAGTCGGCTCCGTAAGACGCAAAAATGAATGTCGCATGTTTACTTTTGATTTTAGAAATGAATCACGGTGACATTTGACTCCGTATGATACTGGAATAAATACCGAATGTTTGCTTTGGCGTTCGGAAGTGAATGATAATATTCAACTCCGTAAGACGATAAGATAAATGCCGGATGTTTGCTCTTACGTTCGAAAGTAAATAGCAATAACATTCAGCTCCGGAAGATGCTTGAGTAGGCTATATGTCGAATGATCCCTTTGACGTTCGGAAATGAATAACAAAAATATTCAACTCCGTACGATGATAAAATAAAAGACGGATATTTGCTTTTACTTTCGAAAATAAATAGCAATAACATTCGGCTTCGGAAAATGCTAACATAAATGTCAGATGATTGCTTTTACGTTCGGAAGTGAATAGCAGTAATATTCTGCTCCATACGATGCTAAAATAACTGTTGGAGGTTTGCTTTTAGATTTCGAAATGAATAACAGTAACATTCAGGTGCGTTCGGTGGTAAAATTAATGTTCAATGATTGCTTTGATGTTCGGAAATGAATAACAATGACATTCAACTCCGTATATACGTTTATAAAATATACAATGTATATCTGATGTTTGCTTTTACGTTCGGAAGTAAATAGCAATAACATTCAGCTCCCGAAGATGCTAAAGTAAATGTCGAATGATCCCTTTGACGTTCGGAAATAAATAACAAAAATATTCAACTTCTTACGATAATAAAATGAATGACGGATGATTGCCTGTACTTTCGAAAGTAAATAGCAATAGCATTCGGCTCCGGAAGATGACAAAATAGATGTCAGATGATTGCTTTTACGTTCGGAAGTGAATAGCAGTAATATTCTGCTCCATACGATGCTAAAATAACTGTCGGATGTTCGCTTTTAAATTTCGAAATGAATAACAGTAACATTCACCTGCGTTCGATGGTTCGGAAATGAACACAATAATATTCAACTCCGTGTATACGATGATAACATAAATGTCTGATGTTTGCCTTTATGTTCAAGAGTAAATGGCAATAACATTCAGCTCCGGAAGATGCTAAAATAAATGTCGAATGTTTGCTGTGACGTTCGGAAATTAATAACAAAAATATTCAACTCCGTATATACGATTTTGCGTTCGGAAGTGAATAGCAGTAATGTTCTGCTCCATACGATGCTAAAATAACTGTCGGATGTTCGCTTTTAAATTTCGAAATGAATAACAGTATACATTCAGCTGCGTTCGATGGTTCGGAAATGAACACAATGATATTCAACTCCGTGTATATGATAACATAAATGTCTGATGTTTGCTTTTATGTTCAAGAGTAAATAGCAATAACATTCAGCTCCGGAAGATGCTAAAATAAATAACGCATGTTTGTTGTGACGTTCGGAAATGAATAACCAAAATAACTCCGTATATACGATGATAAAATAAATGTCTGATATTCGGTTTTACGTTCGAAATATAACAATAACAATCAGCTCCCTTCGACTTTCGGAAATGAATGATAATAATATTCAACTCCGTACGATGTTTAAATAAATGTCGGATGCTTGCTTATAATTTATATTGCTATGTACTTTCGCAAATAAATAGCAATAACATTCGGCTCCGGAAGATGCCAAAATGATTAATGTCACATGATTGCTTTTACGTTTGGAAGTGAATAGCAGTTACATTCTGTTCCGTACTATGCTAAAATAAATGTCGGATATTTGCTACATGTGTATTACATTTCGAAATGAATAGTAACATTTGGCTGCGTTTGATGGTAAAACACAAAACAAAAACAAAACAAAACACACACACACACACAAAACTGTCTGATGTCTGCCTTGACGTTCAAAATTCGGCCCCGTACGATATGATGAAATAATTGTCAGATGACTCATTTCACTTTCGCAAGTGGACAACAGTGACATTCGGCTCCGTACGATGATAAAATAGATGTCGGATGTTTGCTTTTATATTTGGAAATGACTAACTGTTAAATTCTGCTCCGTATACGACAGAGCTGCCAACCTTTCGAAGCACAAATTAGTACTCAGCAGCTCCAAAATTCGTATTTTCCACCAGAATTCGTATTTTTTTCAATCTCCCTCTTTTTGCTATGAGGCCTACAGGCTCTAAACATAACGTTATGACACATGCCGAAGCATCCAGCTGGTCACCAGCACGATAAAGATTCTAAACTACGCAATGTTCAGCGTTGATTGATTGCTTTCTCGCAATGTGTACAAGTGCAAGTTTGTACTTCCAAAATCTTTCTGGGCTGATTATGGAAGCTTCCATTTTCTAGCAGGGGACGGGGAATGCTTGATCTTCTCAAGAGAGCTTCTGTGTGAGCGGATGCAAAACTCTGTTCTGTGTTTCCAATTATGTACTATCAAAACATAATCATGCGTTGTTTTCAGGCTTTTTTCATTTTATTGGATTTTAAACATCAGTATTTTTCGAAGTATTCCAATTCCTTTTCCCCTGACTGGAATCGGAAAGTCTGCTATAACGATGATCGCAAAATGCCGCGCTGTGTGTGGAAGCGCCGATGTGGTGCAAACACGTGGCTTCATTTTCAAGTTTAAATGAATGCGCCATGTGCTCCTGCCTATAAGAGGTTACTGCAAGTTCGATGGATCCAATGCGCCATAGCTGAGCTGAACTGAATGGCTTGTTTACGGTAAACATGCAATTTACGTTCGATATGAAGAAATCATTACGTCTTTCACGAGGGAAAAACACACAAAACAAACAAACAAACAAACAAACAAACAAAATACACCCACGAACGAATGTTGATAGCCAAAACTTTGAAAAGTAATAAGCAGTTTTGATGCGCGTGAACTGAAATTAATTGTCATTACACGTTGTATTTTGCTGTCTAACCAGGTGATGACTGCATCTCATTGGACCTTCTCGTAGTGAATTTGTCTGGGCATACGAGGCCTTTCATGTATTTCTGTGATTGCATTTTTAATTGACTAAATAATCAATCCTTTTGTTATTGTTCAGGGAACATTAGATATTCGATCAAGTACACTATAATCGACTCTTCGATGTTCCCTACTATGCGCCAAAAGAAAGGCTATAGACATAGAACCATGATATCTTTGGAATTTTTCCTTTAATTCAACTAATGAGCTGGTTCTTCGATCGATATTTCCAGGATACTTACACGCTGTTTATTCCAATGCGCGCATTCTTTCGTCTGGCACGCACCTGGGTGTGGCACCTGCTTTTGTGGAAATTTCCACAAGGGAGAGGGGTGGGGTGTCAAGTTTCTTCGAGCCGAAGAGACTGCATACACAATCTCTTCGCTTTTATTTATTGTCATTCGTGTTTTCGCCTTATTCTTTGCTGATATTGAACATTTAGATTTAACTTTACGAAAGTTGATATAGCACATGGTTCGTTTTGTTGTGAGGTGTACGTAATTTCTTTTTTTTTAATCATTCTTGAGAGGGGAAAGAAGAGTAAGGGGGAAAGAAGACTAGAGGGAAAGGGAAATAAAACAAACGTCACGTACGCTGAGCATTCACAGGAAGCCGTCTTTTTACACCAGTCACCAGCATAGTTATCATCACTATCAGACATCACTCAAGATCATTTTAGCCTTTTCCTATGATCAACATTAAGAAACACGCATAATCCCTCGAGATAAATACCTAGGAAACTCAATAATAAATACAAAGTATCAACACCTCCCAACAACACAAACATTTAGAAAAGACAGCAAATAGCACATCGAAGCGACTGGGATCAAACTCCGTCGCTTCGATTGCAGCGAAGCGGAGAAATCGCCGTTACGAAAATAACAGTGCGAGACACTAAGAGAATTACGTTTAAATACTTCAAAGTATAAAGGGAACAGATAAAGTGATATAAAATGTAAGAAATCGTACTAAACGAGGTGTGAGAAACGACGGAAATAAAACGAAGTTTAGTAGTAAGCTTAGGCCCTAGCAAAAGTTTTGCAGCACCGAAAGCTACGCGAAAATAAACACACATATAAAACTCGGTATTGCGCCGAGATCCTATGGGATCAAGTCAATAAACGATACAAAACAAAGGAAATTGATTCATTTTGACGGGAAAATAGTTTGTTATAAGTATTCTGTTATATGAGATCTCCTTTAATAGGCCTAGAAATAATCGAGTTTCCACGATACTCTGGAAAGAAAGTTCGAACGCTTTTCACCTGCACATATACTGCAGAGGGCAGTGCACATCAGTCATCAATACACGAACAGAAACTCACCTCTACAACTTCCTCGCAGAAAATGATGCAATAGCGTTATAAAAAAAAACAGACAACACTCTAAAAATCATTTCGTACTTGGGAGGCAAGGGACAAGAGGATGAAAAGAAGAGAAAAAGAAGCAGACATTGCACAACGGGACGCTTTCACCCCGCCTCATACGGTACTGTAGTGGCAGCTGGCTAATTGGGATACCACGGCGATCCATGTAAACATCCAGGGTCCGTAGGCGACAGGGATTCACGCGCGCGAAGTTCTGTTCGGTGTACACAGTACGCAAGCAGCGATATGCGTGTGCGCACATTTTTCTATTCAGCGCTTTCCACATACGGTGCGTACGCGTTGCATCGATATCCCAGCTGAATACAGATAACATGGCACA
Source organism: Diadema antillarum (assembly GCF_040938485.1). Classification (NCBI taxonomy): domain Eukaryota; kingdom Metazoa; phylum Echinodermata; class Echinoidea; order Diadematoida; family Diadematidae; genus Diadema; species Diadema antillarum. The sequence goes on along the minus strand of NW_027270905.1, from coordinate 1,348,257 downwards.
TGCGACGTGCGTTTGCTATATTTTTACCCATTATTTTGCCCCACTGTGAATTCGTACTTTCTAAGGACGTTTTCATATTGTCGTATTCCCTTCGATTTTTCGTATACGAATTTTTCGGAACGGTTGGCAGCTGTGGTACAATGCTAACATAAATAACAGATTATTGCTTTCACATTTGAAAATGATTAATGGTATACATAGGCTCAGTATGATGCTTAAATAAATAGAGGATGTTTGCTTCACATTCGGAAATCAATAAGGGTAACATTCAGCTCCATAAGATGCTAAAATGAATGTCGGTTGTTTGCTTTTATACAGTGTATTTGAAAATGATTAACGGTAATATTCGGCTCCGTAAGGTTCTAACATACTATAGTAAATGTTGGATGATTGCTTTTACAATCAGAAATGAATAGCGGTAACTTTCGGCTCTTTACAATGCTAAAACAAACAATCTGGAAATGCTCCCACTTTCTCATCCCAAAAGTAAGCTATGACCACCTAATAGCATAGGCATCAACTTTTATAATTATCTATAAGCCTATTTGCTAAATCTTAGAATTCAGAATAATGGTGATTGAGATGATCTACTTTTGTATTCATTTATTTTAGACATGGGTACCTGTCACGTCAGTAATGCTTAATAATTGTTTTTAGTAGGACCGATTTAGTTTTTCCTATGTTTTTCTTGATTTTTTTGGCCACCAAAAAAAAATAGAAATCAATGATTTTGGTGGTCAAAAATAAAAATTAGGTTGGAGCCCTGCGATATCATTGGGCTCATCATTACTTAATCTTTCCCATGATACGCTAATATTTATATCATCAATCTGCCGACGTCATCCGACAATTCATGATTCAAACCTTTTTTTTTTCATCGTCCGTAACCCAACTTTGAACACAGACAGGGTATTCTTTCTCATTCTAGAGTAATGAAGGAGCGCACTTTCGGCTGTGATCTAAGTCCTATTATCATCATGAGTTCATGTCGCCGTTTAGTGATCTAAACTTCAGCTTTGCTGAACTGTTCAATGTCTTGAGCAGGAAGCGAAAACAATGGCTGGACTAAGGAACCTTCGTTTTTAAAAGGGGGAAATAAACAACACTGAAACCGAACAAGCCGGCCGAGCATTGTTTAGGTTAACCACGCGTGGTGATAATCGCGCCCATTGATCGCTCTGTCCAGCTGGCTTAACCCTATTCTAACTGGGAGGAGTTTTTACTGGGGGTGACCCCCCCCCCCCCCCCCCCCTTCAGATCTCGGCCACCGATCGCGCGATCGCTGCGAAATTTTTCCTGAAGATAGAGCTGGATGTCAACTACAAGATTACATGGTCATACAATAGAAAAATATTGCCTTTCTATTTTTAATAAATTGATTATGCAAAGTTGTGCATGAAATCATATTTTCACCTATAACTCCATAAAAAAGACTGAAGTATTGCTAAATTTTTGTGTCAAAATTCCTCAAGACATATAAACCAATTTTCATTTAAAAATAAAGCGCAGTCAAAAAAAATTTCTTTTGTTTTTTATTGTTTTGTTAATTTCTTATGTATTTTATTGATTGTTCGACCTTGTGTTTTCTGTTGTTTTTCAAAATTTGTTGCAGGCACTTTTTCAGGCTTATCTACACTATATAGAATTGATTAATTTCAATGGTTCAAAGATGAAATACTATAATTTATATCAATTTAACCCCAAAAACACAATTTACATTCAATTTGCACACGATATCATGAATTTGAGCTGTTTTCCGGTTGACATGCATTTGCATAACATTACGTAACTTCAGAACGGTGTACTCAGACGTCGCAAATTTGGTCTCAAAATATGCGGAAGACTTCAATGAAAAAAGTTGTGAAACGACGCGGCAAAATCTTTGCGCGTTGCAGAATCGTGACGCGAAACGTGGGGGGGGGGGTCAATTTGACCCATTTGACCCCCCCCCCCCCACCCAGTTAGAATAGGGTTAAGAGTATGCATATTGACCAAAAATAGTCAGAGGGATGCTAATTTACTCTTACAAGCTATCGCTACTATTTAAGTTGAAAACTGGAACTTTCTGAAAGGTTAAAGATGATCGTAAAATCAGTTCTGGCTACAGGATTTTATAATAATTATAATAGCATACAACATGTACCAAGTTTTCATCGTTTACCTGTCTTATCACTCCAAAGCAGTTCAGCTTAACTGTTGGCTTATAGAAGTGATCATCAATCGGTAAGGATTAGTCAGATGAATTCATGAATTCACTTTATGCATCACGGCTAATCGACCTATTCAACATCGTTGAAGTAACCATACTTTTTTATTTTCATAGTTCAAACTATTTCTTAACATTTATATGCAAAACGAAAGTACTCTACACGTTTTTCAAAATGCTCAGATGTAATGAGTCAATTCCACAAAGATTGCATTACAGCAACCTTTACTGACCTAAACAAGTTTTCTATAGAGCTATCAGTTCTATAATAATGGCATTCTGATAACTTCGACTGCGTTTTGAACTCGTACCGAGCACAGCATTCAAAACAACGGGTTCCTCAGGTCCTCTTTAGGTACTGGTATACTTGCTAAAAGCATTCTCTTTAGCTTCCATTGACAACAACATGCCATGGGAGGAGAATGGAAGCGATCAACTTTCTCGGTAAATGAGGCTTTTCGTATATAGCACACATTGCGTGCCTCTTTCTTTTTTTCTGTTTCTGTTGTTTCAAACAGCCGACACACAACACAAACACACCAAAGTTTACATTCAGGCAACCGTATTTTGGTATTGGTTAGAATCGAATTACTCTCTAAAAAAAATCGAGTGAAAATTTTCACTCTAAAAAGAGTGAATATAAAAAAGAGTGAATTTCGAGTGAAATTGGAGTGAATTTTGAGTGAAAATGCTCATTTTCACTCATTTTGGAGTGACGTCAGGGATCACTCCAAAATCTTCGAGTGATCCCTGACGTCACTCCAAAATGAGTGAAAATGAGCATTTTCACTCAAACTTCACTCCAATTTCACTCGAAATTCACTCTTTTTTGTATTCACTCTTTTTAGAGTGAAAATTTTCACTCGATTTTTTTTAGAGAGTATATCTGTCTTGTGATTGGCTAATTATCTGTAGCAAAAACAAAACAAAACAAAAACAAAACAAACAAACACAAAAATGCTGAAAACTGCTTATCGATTATCAGAGGCGTGCCAAAGGAGTAAAATGGAGTCTATACTCTAAAGGGGCCTGAGCTTTTGATTCCAGAAGAATCTTCGTCAGAGGCAAAGTGATAATCAGGCAGGGAAAGCAATCACATTATAAAGAAGTTCACACAACACGAACAGTCAGGGACAGGCTAGGGACACGGAACAAAGAAAACAAAAGGAGAGGATGGGAGGTCATGGGCAAGGAGGCCAACAGGTGAAGGGAGGGGGATTAAAGCAGGAGGGTGGATAGACAAAAGGCATAGGAGGGTCAGTGATAATCCTGAGTGCCATGGGGGTGCATCCATTTAAGAATGAATTTTCTCACACACCCAAGCTGTCGCCATTTATGTGTGTGCGATGAAGCGTTAACGCCGTCGCTAAGCAGGACTGTTGCATCATGGGGGGGGGGGGGGGGGGGGGAACGGGTTGTGAGCTTGAACATAACCTGAACTTTAAGGGCGATTTTCTTTTTTTTTTTTTCTTTTATGACTTCTAGGGATGCGGAAAGGGGTTGTTTTATATATTATTGTAAAGATAAAACTATACAATGTATGTAGAATTCAAGTATTTATATATACATGTGTAGACATGCCTAAAATTTCGTTTACTGCGACATACGCATTTCGACCGAGCGCATCACGACCTGTATGGACTACGCACATCTTTTATCTTGCGCTCTGCTTTTGTGGGAATTTCTTCAAGCATAGGTGTCAGGTTTTCCTACGTTACGTCTGCGGTCATTAATTCCATATATGTTAGTTTGTCTGCTTTCTTATTCTGTGTTTTATGCATTTTACTTGAACTTAAAGGTCTAGACATTTCGTTTGCTAAATGCACGCGAGTCACGTTGCATTGTATGATGTATTTTGTTTCGTTGACCATTCATGAGAAGCGTTTCTTTGAGCAAACTCTCTTTTCACACCAAAATCACTTATAGAAGGTAGTCATCCACATTGGTTATCAAAATAATAATTCCGTCATTTTCCTTTCGTTCAGAAACAAAAGATCTGTTATTCTCAACACGTTATTACAAAAAAAATTACATCTCACAGCGATAATAGGGCCTACTAGAACCAACTCATCGCAGCAAAATGACACATTACGGTTACGAGGACATACACAATGCTTGAACAAATTACTTTGCTTCAAAATGTAGAAACAGATGAAGTGACATAACAAGAGAAAGGGCGCACCGAAAGAGGTACACTGTATCAAGATCAACTAAGATAAACTCTAACACAAAAGAAGAAGAAGGAGGAAACTATTCCCCCCCCCCCCCCACACACACGCACACACATACACACAAACGAGTAGATACACAAAGGTCATATGTTTACCTTTGGGAGCAGTGATTTAAAAGATGTTTTAGATATCACATGTGATGCATAATAGGTCCGTTGTGCAAAGCATCCTACATAATTTTTTGTAATAAAGCCTAGAATATAAGGAGATATCAGTATTTCTCTTATAGATTGTAAAGAACCTTCGGAATTAGGACCTTTGTTTCATTTTCGGATTAACGAACCTTCGGCATAACGAACCTTATTTCATTTTTTGAGAAATGAACCTTTGGAATAACAAGTTGCAAACCTCATATTTTCGGATTAACGAACCTTCGGAATAGCAAACTGTAACCGTTCACATAGTGTACTGTATTTTCGATCATACGGATTCAATTTTTTTTTTCCAGCGGTTGTTTCTATCCCTATAACTCACATTTCAGAACTATGGTGGTTTTGTTTCATGTACGTGGTGAATTAATACGCCTTTAACGCAAGAGCAAAAACATGGGAAAGTTTGAATGCTTTTCACGTGCACATCGTCACATAAAGAGAATCAGGTGCTGACGGACCATAGAAGTGTCTCAAAATCAATACTGCCATGCAGCTTGCACCAAAATCACAATTCTGATAGGTATTATCCCGTAACAGGGGCGGATCCAGGAATTCCGTAAAGTGGGGGCGCGTTTACAAAATTAAAGGGGGGCGCACGCACCCCTCCCCCATTTTTTTTTTTTTTTACATTTCTTTTGTTTCAACAACAACAACAACAAAAATAAAGGGGGGGGGGGCGGGCGCCGGTTGCGGTCCTCCCTGGATCCGCCCCTGCGTAACCAAGTAAGTTTGAGAGAGAAAAGTTTGAGCCAAAAACACAGCGTTGACAAGTACTACCACAAATTGCATTTTAAATATGGTATATAGTACACAGTACGAGAAAGTATACAGCACGAGATCTCTAGTTTGATTTTCATTTCGCTTCGAATAGTAGACGAGCAGTGACAATCCGTCAAAGTGCAAACTACAGCTAGGGCCTAGCGGCACAGTTTACAGGTCTACCTTCTGTTCACTGCATGGTACACATAAACAAGAACAAAAGCGTTTTCTTCTTTTGCATGTTAGCATGGGGACGATAGTGAATTAAGTTCACCAAGATTCAATGTTTGTAAACAAGAAAGCAGCGCGTAGCAAAGACCTCAGATCGTTGTTATAGCACACGTGCATCTATTGTGGTAACATTTTAATCAACGCACTAACACCATCTGAACATACTGAACGATCATGC
>NW_027270905.1:737500-740000 GCF_040938485.1 Diadema antillarum | reverse complement strand
GCTGAAGTCGTTTTGTACCCGTCAACTTTAAACGTTTAGTGAAGATGGTGGATCTTGTGGTACGCACACCGCACTGTTGTGGTCACTTTGTTGTAGTCTACCCAGCAAAACTGCGCTTTCTCCTACGACTACTAGAGGAAGCATCATATTTTCTTAGAGAATAATGGAAATTCAAACATTAGTTTTATGTGAGATTACATAACCTCTCTGTAGTTTTGGTTGACACAATGAAGATGGTAATCCTTGCCAGACCATTCTATGAATTTGGCGACTTGAATCAGTATCACATTTGCCAATGATCTCCCCCCCCCCCCCCCCGCCACAAGAGCGAGATTTTTTGTTTTTCGTGGTGAAATGAGGGTAACTCGCGTCCAGGCACGTACCGAGCTAATCATGTATGTAAAGCGAAAGAGTCGCGCTTCCATCCATCCATTAGTACCCAATAGATTCTGCACACACAATGTAGACTGCGGTATTATCAATGTAGAAACGTGTACAAAAGAAATGAACAGAGAGAAGTGTCTTTGTGCGGTCGTTTTTCTTTTGAGGTCCAAACTTTTTGAATAAGTGAAGCCTAGTCGAACAAATTATGCAAATAAGCGAGAAGGCGCATCGAAATTGTCTAAGAGGAAGTCGTAAATAATTCGACCAAGCATAGCTTCAATCACGACCTGGGCACACCTCGAAAAGGTGTAATGAATGGACGTGTGACCAATCGGAAGACCGTGTATCTGCGTGTATACTTCTTTTGTAAGGAGAGCACGTACAGCATTGGAGAGGTATTCAGCGTTGCCGTGAGAACGCGCGCGTGTCCGCACGTGCAGTGTGCACTACGAGTGAGTCGGATGGAAATCAAGTGTCTGTTGGGAATTGATAGAAGTCCCTTGCGCACACCGGCCTGAATACAGGTCGTGGCGCCTTCTTAAGCTCTGAGGTGTGTAATAGCGCAACTTATACCAACATACTCCCTTTCTGCACTCCAGCCTACCTTCTCTCTACCGCCAGTATTTGATGTGCTCAATGTAAGAACCAAGAAAGTATGAAACCTTATTGAGGAAATGAATGCTAACAACCACATCATCATAGTTATAAGTTATGGCATATTGCGTCTCTGTGCGTGTGTGCTTTATACCGTGTTTTTAGTTTATCCCAACAAATGACGTTGAATTAACTAAAGACGAAAGCGTTCACACCAGAAAATTACGTTTTCCATACGACGAAGTACTTGGCAGGGCCAGTCACAGTATACCAAAAAACTAATAACAGTGGTCTGCGTACTCGTTCTTATGATGTCTAACGTCGATTGTATAGATCCCGAGGGAGACCTCTTAAAAGCACTTTGGCATCAAACTCTTGTAACTTTTTGTTTGTTGTTAGTTTGTTGTTAGTCATATTTGTCTTAAGCCGACACAGCCAATATTCATATGAGCACGTTGTGGTTGTTTGTATACTACCACACATTTGTAGTACCCCTAACATGTATTGGATTTATGCAAATGCTTAAAAAGCATGGGGGGAAGTTTTTTCCCCTTCTTTTTGAACAGTATTCAACATTCAAATGTGATGATGTTGAATGGTCCTTTAAGTGCCCTGGCCGGATTATAGTGGTAGGGGAAAGCAGGGAAGACGAGTGGAGGCAAGCGAGGTGAATACGGCCTGGATTTCGAGCAGGTCCCCGGTGGTTTGTTCTTACGTGACCGAGAGAGAGAGAGAGAGAGAGAGAGAGAGAGAGAGAGAGAGAGAGGAGTGCTCCTCAGTTCGTAATCTGTGTTAAGTTTGTGTGTGTGTTTGTGTGTGCTCGACGTCGGTTTCGAGCGGAAGAAAAGTGGCTTTTGTTGAGAGTTGCAATCTAGTCGTGGAAAAACGTTGGTGCAGGATAAAAAAAAGGTGGATACTCGAGTCTCTCATGCCCAGGTAGTGCGGTCCGATACAGGATGGAAGTTGGAGAGAGAAAAAGCGGTAGAAAGGGACGGGGGTTCGGTAAGGGGATAGGGTGGATGGGGACGCTGTTCAGATTAAGGCCAGAGAAACCTCTTACCAAGTTTTTGCAAGTACTAGAAGCCAATACCCCGTTATACTCAACAACTTCCTGCCATTGGACAACAACATCATAAACAATAACTATATTATGAGTCTTTGGTGTAAACGACCAACGAAATGTTTATTTGAAAGCCTTTCCCCCTCTCCCCATCTCCCCCTCCCACATAAAAAAAAAATTATGATACGTCATTTCCGTTCTTGAATGCATGGAGTGTATTTAAGAGGAGCCGTACCCTTGATACAAGACTACTTGACTGCGGAAAAGGGAGGGGGGGGGGGGGCAAGACGGATGTGTATGTTTCGTTGTTGTTGTATGTCTCGTTGTTGTATGCCTTCTTCGACTAGCCATTTTAGTCATGCTACAAATCAACATCCCATCCCATACTTTTCCGGTATTTATTTAAAGGGATGGTATTTTTTTTTTTCAGATGGTGGATTCAGATTGATCGGGGGTTTTTGC
>NW_027270905.1:682500-732500 GCF_040938485.1 Diadema antillarum | reverse complement strand
AGATTTGGGGGGGATAACGAGGGGATGGGGTGACAAATCTAAGCTTGCATCATTCGCGCTCACCAAGCAATCTATTGAATTTAAGGCAGTCGGTTGGTACCACATGTAGAGATAAATAATAACAACACATCTTCAGTATATATCTCAATGGTGTCACATGATTAGGGAGCGAGTGGCAGTTTAGCAATCTTTTTTCCAGTTTTCTTTTCTGTCTTTTTTTTAAACTTCTGTCCCTTTCGCAAAATTTTGGAGTCAGATACATATCAAATGAATAAAAGAGAGTGAAATTTACAGTGTATATTTGTACAAGCTAGACTGAAAAACGCGCAATGTGTGGGTGGAGCACACCACGTTCCTCTGCATGGAGCAGAAAGAGATCCTATAAATCTCTTCAGGTATTTTGTGCTAATTCTAAAAAAAAAACAAAACAAAAACAAAAACAAAAACACTTCCCCGCTTGTGCACGCCTTTTCAACAGTTACTTGTTACTTTATCGTTCATCTAGATTATGACAGTTAGCTTTTACCTTTGTTCTCAGCAGAAAGCTGTAGGTCCATGTTTTCAGTCACTTCTCATTATACCGTCCTTCTTCAACCCATGAAAGAAAATGTTCGTCCGGGAAACTGTGACGACACTAATAATGATTGGAAATGAATCACGTGTCGCGAGAAGCCTACTATAGCTGAATTTTTGCTGATGAGTCAAATTCTTGCTGCAGACACAACCATGGCTGGTATAAGCAAAGGCCGTCTCCTGTGTAGAGAATGGAACTTAATTATTCTGATACTCACGAGTAACTAACTGACAAGCCAATCTTCATCTTATTCCATTTACGGTTATTAGTAGCATCTTTATTACTCGGTGTGCAATCTACCACCGATAAATTTTATCTGGTATACGCTCGAGAGTACGAGTCATAGTGCAGTAGAGTGGTATAAGCCTGGTACTGTTTTCCCTCTAGACATTGAGAATGCCATTAAAAGCTCGAATCTTCATTGTCGTTTACCGCCATCTTCACACACACATACACACACACATAGACACACAGACAAACAGACAGACAGACAGACAAACACACACTCTTCTCTTTATTTTCTCTTAGTTTTCTCCTCTTTTTTCGGGGTGGAGTGAGGATGGGGGAGAGGGGAAAGATGCTTCTCATTGCCAAAACAAAGGTGAGACTTTAACAAGGAAATTATGGTATGATTTCATTCTCTTTTCCGTGTTTTTTTTTTATTTATTCTCTTTAAGGGGAATTTGGGTTGTATTTTTTTCATTGTTTTCTCCTTTTTTTGGGGGGGGGGGAGGGAATGTCGTAGGGTTGAGTTTGTAAAGGCTTTCCACATCCCCTTAGCATATCGCTTTGACGATGGGAGGCTTACGGTTGAGCGTTAGGGCTTAGTTCAATACAACGCGGTTTGATACTCGTGCTTTTTGCAGCTTTACCGCCATGACCGGCGAACGCCCTTTGTTTGACGACTATAAGGCTTAAGTCTATAATCGTCGTTGGCAGCAGGTGTGTGTATAACGTCTAGGGCAATTTGAGATGGTGTGAATAAGAGGGTTAAGACAGGGGGTTAAAAAAAAGCGCCAAGAATCAATGACAAGGCACAGTGGAGAGTGGTTGCCCTTGGAAACGACACGGATCGCGGTAAGGTTCAGCATTTGCGCCGCCATTTCTGTATCTTCAGCACCCGCGTCATGGGACTTCTTGTTTAATCCGTAATTTAAATTCTTTGATGTTAACCGAATGGGAAAGAGAAATGTTTAGTTGCCAGTGTCGCCTGGGAGGAGGATGGCACTGCAGCGGGGAGGTCTGGGAGACATCAATTTACAGTGATCTCGGGGATCAAATTTGTCTTAGCCAAGGTCACTGCGTATATTGACGCCGAGATCGAGTAATTCAACTCTCCTAACAGAGACGAGATTTGCCACGCAATCCTAACCCTGTAGACATAACCACTGCAGGCTAGGCGCGGGTCCCCTGCTTGGGGCATACCTCCCATGAAAAAAAAATGACCATCCTTGTTTTCTAACAGCTGCACGGTTCATGACACACCAAGCATGTTATTTTGAGCTTCGTCTGCCATCAGTGAGACCATCGGCAAGAGAGCTTTTCTTTTATTTCAGTCTTCACGAACAGTTCTACCTTTAGGAAACGTAGCAGACGTTCTCTTTTTCCTTCTTTGTGTTTTTCGAGGGGAGGGGGTGGGGTAGGAATACATGATGATATGGTGCGATATGAACTTATCTCTCATCACCGCAAGTGTCGACCTCTGATGATCACAACAAGATTGTGGGGGTTCAAGTGCCAGCCAACGCAACGAAGCCGGGTGTCTCTCGTCAAGACATCTGATCCGCAAGTCCCGCTCTTCACCCCCCCCCCCCCTCCCCCCGATCTCACTGGGGACCCAGAAAGGGGCGTTGCCATGACAACAGGCAGTGAATGTTCCGTTTGGGATTGGAGATGGTGCGCATTCGGTGTGCGAGAATGACACTATTAAATCGAACGACAGATGAGACCCAGAAAGCGTTTTTTAGTAGCGCCTACACGCACCCGAAAAGTCTTACAGATTTGATATCGTCTTCTAGATGTCAGTGTATTATTATAATAGTGGCAGAAGGAGAAGAGATTGGCGCATTTATTTGAAGTGCAATCGTAATCAGGATTGGGATATAATCTTTCAAGGTCCGCTTCGCAAAAAAGTGGTCACACTAAGTTTATCTTGGGTAGATGTGAACTTACCCGATTCCATTCAAAACGCTGCCTCTGTATAAGCTCGTTTAAATGACATTGCAGAATGCTTTAGGCTGTTGATGTAGTTGATTCTCTCCGCCCATACTGCTGTATACTGTATGTATTCAGAACTTCTAAATTATAGCATAGAGTTAAGGCCTTATGTATTAAACATAAATATTTAGTATTAAAATGAACCCGCGAGCGCGCGCGCGCGCGCGTGTGTATGTGTGTTGGGATGGGTGTTTGTGTATTAGTGTGTGTTTTGTTTTTGTCTTTTCCGGATTTGAATAATTCTTATAATTTGTGTACAATCATGTAATTCTTTTATGGTGATATATGTATTTGTTTTCCTTATTCTTTACCGTTTTTCTATGTGTCTTTACCGTTTTTCTATGTGTCTTTAACTCAAATTGTATATTGTAGATGTTGCATGGTCCCTTGTCAGAGCGCTTCCTATATAGCGAGATGAAAGGACTACCCTAATAAAGGAAAACCGAATTAGATTAATAACTGCGTCATCAGCATTTATAAGTATCATCACACATGTATCATCACACATCAATATTGATTACACACACAGATTGTGCGATTGTGATATTCTCTAACATTTTCATTATGTCCCCCCCCCCTCTCTCTGGAAGAATATTTCCTGCCCCATTATTCACTGTCGTAAGTAAAGTGTCTGTAGAGTGATAGAGGCAGAACATGATACCCACTGGCATAGAGTTTAATGTCAAGAAAATCGAAGAATATCAACGACGAACACTGAATTGTTTCATTTTGATATTGATGCTTCATTTAAACACCTCTCTTATTTTTTTCTCATATAATTATATTAATTTATATGTTTTCATCTGTTCATTAATTAATTAATTGATAAATTCATAAATTGATACATTCGTTTATCAAATCAGTCACTCGGTCTTTCATTCTTCATTCTTTGCGCTTTTAGGATACCGTACATATCCAAATCACGCTTGATTTCTTTTTGGAGAATGTGAGTGAAGCAAAACGTACACAGTGTGTGATAAAATGGTACAATGTTGTTATTGGCAGACTATGGAAAACACATGTAAGCAACAGAATTATGGCTTGGAATATGATACAAATGACGATATGACATTGAGCAAGTAAGAGCTACATAAATTTTGTTCACTCTCTTCGTACAATGATTATTCCATTAAGGTCTGATAGACTTAGTATCGCATGCTACTGAAGAGAAATCTGAGCTCGGAACGCGATGTATTAGCAATTTTTACGTTATCACAAGAAATTGATACATTTGTCAAAATAGCTGTTTCATTCTGCATGCATTATACAGTGCGTATCAAAAAAAGGTAATCCAACTTTGGAGGGCTACTATCTTATAATTGTCAGCTATGGAGAGTGCAATGTTGGTTGAGAGAAAAGGGGAATTCTTTTTCTTTCCAGTGATACCTATTTATGTTGACAACTGTCATTCATGACTGAGCACATGAACTTTAAAGACAACAATGACAAATTGCACGTTTTCCAAGTTTGCATGTTACTGTGAAGGAACAATGCATATCTCACTGCATGGATGAGATCTGTCAATGGAAGTGGTCGAATCATCAGGCCAGCCTGCATGACTGCAGGTTCGTGTTTAGGGTTTCTTCTTACCATTTATGGTTCATAGCCTTCAACATGGCCACGTTGTTCTAAACTTGGTCCTTCCCATAAAGGCTAAACCATTATCCATTTTTCTCTCTTCACATTTAAGACATGGTTTGTCGCTGCGAGCTATGAGTTGAATATGAACAGAGAAAATGGATTGTATGGGTTGACCTCTTTGGGAGTAACTTCAGTTATCAAACAGGTGGCCATCTTAAAGGTTATGAACCATAAAAGGTAAGGAAAAAAACCTAAACACAAACCCTAAACACAAATCTGCATTCGTACAGGCTGGCCTCTTTGGCCACTTTCATTGACAGATCTCATCCATGCAGTGAGATATGCATTGTTCCTTCACAGTAACACGCAAACTTGGAAAAAGTGCAATTTGTCATTGTTGTCTTTAATGTTCATGTGCTCAGTCATGCATGACATTTATCAACATAGATAGGTATCAATGGAAAGAGGAAGAGTTTCCCTTTCCTCACAACTAACAGTGAGCTCTCAATAGCTGATAATTATGAAATAGTAGCCCTCCAAAATTGGATTACCTTTTTTTTTGATACGCACTGTACATCACACCGCGTTCCGCTATAGAGCATGATTTTATTGTCTGTCGCTCATTTTGTGCATGCTTATCGTTTAGTCCCTGTGTATACATGACAGAGGCAGTCGTGCCGTGCATGTTGCAAAGAGATATCATATCTAAATAAATGATGAAGAATGCTCGATACTAACTTCACCGTAACCTCATGCGTCGGAAATATCCTCGTTGCGACTCTTCCTTTCCATCCAGGCAGTTCCAACCACGGAATCGCCCCATATGTCTTCATTAATTAAAGAAACGACTTCCATTTTCAGTCGATTCTCGATGTCTGCTCTAGATGTTAAGATAGTCGTTGTTTTCACTATCTTCACTTTGGTGATGTCATCGTTGTTTTCATGCTAATGTTATCACACTCACATACTATTTTGTCTCTCCTTTTTCTCTTTCTCGTTCGCTTTCCCCGTTTTTCTCCAATGCCGCAGGGTATCGTTATAGCAATCAAGCGAGTGAATCGCCAACGGGTTGAGCTCAACAGAAATGTTCTAATGGAGATCAAATACGTGAGTAACGAAAGTGAATGCTCTTTTTAATAGTCAGTGTCTGTTGCTTGTTTACCGTCTTCTTAGCGTAGCCACAACCAAGAAGCATTGCAGTCCCTAGGAATCAGCAGAAACAAGTAAGGAAAGAGTAACAACCGGTACCGACGGCCGTTATTTGGCAAACTTCCATTAACACGAAAAGCGTCATCTCTAATGAACTGGCTGCCTGGGAATATAATGGCGTTTGAAAAGGGCCGTTATTGAGGCAAACATTGATTTTTGCCCGCCGTGTAGAGCGCGGCTGTGCCCTTAGTGGAATGCAGCGGGAGCAATAATCAGCAAGAGTAACGGGGACAGCCATCTTGGGTTTTGGCGGCGCCCTGGCTTTTTCTATATTTTTTTAATCTTAAATGTTTGGCCCCACGCTTTCGATCGCTCCCTTTCTTAGATTCCATTCACACTCGCAAACTAAGCTCGATCCTCGGAGGATTGTTGATGATTAGAGTGCTTTAATGCGACTACCAAGACGCCATTTCCACCCCCTCACCCTTTGCGTCCCCTGAAGCATTGCTTCTCACTCACTCCATCTAGGGCGCTTTAGGATCCCGATTACACGGGCTGCTGTAGAATGAAAAGCCTTTTTAAGCCCGGCTTCTGCCTTTGAATCGACGCCTCTACACTTGAAAAAGCCCCAAACATTCCGGTTCAATTTCGCCAAGCGTAAAAAGCCAATGAAACGTATATCTTCAATGACTTTCTTTGTTTGCTTTTTTTCTAAGGACTCTTAGTTTACGAGTGTTAGTGGACTTGAATCGCAGGTCGTAGAGGCATCCTGGTTTTACGTCACTTTTTAAGACAGGTGACTGTGACGTAAGCGGTGACTTCATCATTGCGAGTGTTAATACATAAATCAAGACGCATACTCGAAATTGTTTGTGATTTGTTAAGATGGCGTCAAAATGGTGATATTATTATCTCTGTAGTCGCATTTCATTATTTTTCTTTCATCACCGTATTTCAGTCACAAAGCTGATTCAGGGGTACGCGTCCCCCCCCCCCCCCCCCGTTGTTCATGTCAATATCTGTACAAAAACAAAAAATCCCCTGAAAGAAAGGAAATATGTATTCATGATTTCTCTTAACCAGAATATAAAACAAAACATGTGTAGAAAATGTGTATGGTTAACACCTCCCTGGTTACAAGTACACCCCTTGCAGTTTGTGCAGCAATTCTTGTGTAAAATAATTGCATGAGCAGGGTGCGGTGTTATTGGAATGTTGTTCAACAGACAAAGGATGGTACAGTTTTGATCGAGATGAGTTGAGATGGCTTCAGGTTTCCAACTTTTTGTGAGGTAATGGTAGACTTTTCATTGGTCTTGAAGTGAATGAGGTATCCCAACCCTCCTCCTTCCCCCCCCCCAAAAAAAAAGAAATACAACAACAACAACAACAACAACAACAACAACAACAACAACAACAACAACAACAACCAGAGAGGTCGTAAGAAAAGGTGGGACCCACCTTTTATTAGGATCATTTTGTTTTAATTTGTTTTTGGATATCTCGGCCATTTCAAAACCTATTTTGGAATCGTGTGCTCTTTAATATTTCATGAATGGCCTCTAATTATTTCATAAAGAGTCAAAATCTGAATCCCCATCTCCACTAAAACTATACAATCCCTTCATAATGGGTCAAATGTCTGTCTGTGTTCCTCTCTGGCCGAGCGGCTACATAATGAAACTTCCGACAAAGGCATAAAGGCTCACAATTAATTATTACCCTTTTAGGTAGGTTTTAAGTGGTCAACAAAGAAGAGTAAATGCTGCTTAGCACAAGTCGATTAACCAAGGTTTCCTACAGTATGGCGAGGTGCTACCCGGTATTTGCACCACCGGGCGCTATTCTATTCAGCGAGCGGACACTCTATATACAATGGGTACTTCATAAGCAAATCTTTTTCGACTTAATCTGGTAGCGAAGTAATTTGAATCACATTGTCCACCCCGCGCGAAATTGATTCCAGTGCTGCAGACACACTCGTGTAGATACTTTCACGCCGGATATAAGCCGAATTTGTAATGTCATGTAGTCATTCTCTTCGAATGCTTAAGATGTTACTCAGATCGGGTTGTTGTTGTTGTTGTTTTTTTTTTTTTTGTCGCGGCCATTTAACGAACTTCTAATTGAGACAATCGCCGGGCTGTTTGTTAAGCTCCCACCATCGTTAATTAATCGTGACTTGATTGCAAAGGCACTACAGTCAATGGAAGGCCCAGACGTTGATTAGTTTTAGTTTTGTTTTGTTTTGTTCAATACTTGTGTTCTCCAAGAATTACCCCCCTCGACCTTTCCCCATCCGCGTCCTTATGACAAAACACACTCCCGAGTCCATGGGGGTGCTCCCGATCAATAAAGATTCATTCGACCACGGGCAAATTTCCGCTCCCTGCTCCATCAACTGGATAGCAGAATCGCATTATTGCTTTTAAATCGGACCCATATTTTGGCGGAACATACAAAGTCCCTCTCTCGACAGCTCCGCGAGGGGCTAAATGAATGAGATGTCACGGACTGACACCAATGGTCGGTGGACCTCCACGTGCTACCGATATTAATGTATGCGTGACGTCATTATCTGAACATGGCTTTTCGGAGAGGTCCATGAAATCGTTACTTAAGTAAGCTCATCTTGAATAGTATTTTTGAAAGATATATTACACACACACACCTGCATATGTGTGTACATATATATATATAATAGGACCTATTACGTATAAAAATTTCATACATACTGTATAGCAACTCAGGTTGAACCTTTAAACCAAGAATCTCGTCCGAGACATGCTTGGCGTATAGGAACTAAGTACTCCATATACCCACCGGCATTTTGATCCCAAGTATAGAACGCTGTTCAGTTTGGGGAGTTGGATTGAGTAGCTCATTACTAAAATGCCTATAATACTTCGAATACATTAATCAATACGCAGGTGTATTGAAATCATCAGTGTAGAGACAGAAGGGCATTAACGTATTGCAGCGTTTATGGAATTTACTTCATTAGTGCTCTCGGCGGACCTATATCGCATCGATCATGCTGAGCATAATGTTCAGTCTGGTTGGAAGTTGTTTCATTTAATGTTGGTCGAACATATTTTTCATCTCATCTGGCATCCAAGATTACTTCAAAATAGCATTGATTTGTGGCGTCTTATGAATAACTTTCTTTTCCTTTCGGGCTTGTAACTTGCTTGTGTTCTTATCTCCTCCAAGCAAATTTCTCAGTAATCTCTAGAAGATTGATCAACGGTATCGAGTCAAGACAACCCCACCCCTCCCCCTCCCCTCGTTGAAAAAAAAAAAGAAAGATAAATCTAACGAATCAAAGAATTTTTACAATGTTTTTACAATTAAATCCAGTGATTGAATCATCGTCTCTGAAGTACCAAAAAGATGTTTCAATGTATTCTTCACTTGCAACGATGCAGTCTCTACTCCTCTTCACAAAACTCCAATATCTGGAAATCCCCATGCGCTCCAAGTTGTTGTATTTTTGTACAATGTAACAGTTATTAACATGTCGAATTCGAAAGAAAATTGTATTGATTTTTTTTTCTCTCTCTCTCTCAGAAATCCGTTTTAATTTGGCAAATTAAACTGAGTGACTCTGAGCATATAAAAATGTACAGTGCGAGTTATTTTAAGTGCGCGTGCTACCAACGTGTTTCCGCCAACGCTTGCCAAATCGATATATCAAACTGTCATTGATATTCCAATCATAAATTTGAATGTGAAGATGGCAAGAACTATCGGTATTTCGTCTTTTCTCCTTTTTCTCCTCTTCCTTCTTCGTGAAGTTATTAGTATTACTCTCAAGCAGTGTGCGTGCTTTACATTCTGTTCCTGTTTGATTGACTGTTTGATATTCACCGTCGATCATCAGACACCGTCTATAGAAAGGCACAATTTTGGACCGAATCGACAATATTTTGCAAAGAAATGTTTCGAAATAAGCGCAATACAGTCTATAAATATTCAAGACGGGATTGAATTTCTGTATGAGCTGCCCAAATTGCGCCAATAATATTGACAATTTTGAGCGAGTCATCATGCATTAGAATGGTTTTATTTGAAATGCGAAATTCCTTTCTTTTAGCGTAAATGTGGAACGAAGACTGTAAAAGCAATGATTGTACAGCAGTATCTTACGCCACTAAAATGACATCTTGTATTAACAAGAAACAATGCTGTACATTGAAGTCAACCTTTCACCCGTACCAAATATTTCTACTGGTAGATTCAAAAAATTGCTCAATAACTTTGTTCACAAGACTTTGTGTTGTATTCATGTATAAAAAGGAATAAAGAGTTCAAATCAAACCAGAATCCAATCAGTGAAATCAATAGATAACATTTACCGCTTCATGCGGGTATTTCTAATAACATTGATACAGAACAGAAAAGTTGAATTAAAATACAGAATATAACTATACATTGTGATATGTGATATAGCCAAGAAAAGAGATAAGATATATCAAAATATCAATCAATGATCAATCAATCAATCAATCAATCAATCAATTAATCAATCAATCAAGCAAGCAAGCAAGCAAGCAAGCAAGCAAGCAAGCAAGCAAGCAAGCAATCAATCAATCAATCAATATTCATTTCCAATTCAATTTAAGAAGTGAATAACGGTATACAGGTAGAATTATATTTTATAAATTGAGGACAAACTCGCAACGTTTTCTTTCCCTTTTAATGCCATGTACCGTAGTCGTGTATGCAGTAGGAGCTGCTCTATAGCCCATTATTCGCACACTTTGGTGTGTCGAGTCCATACTTTTTCTATGACGTTCTGCTGGAATCAATAGTTTCTATAAAAGCATTCCAAGAGATGGGACATACGTCATTCGTGCACTGTCCAAGGCTGTCTGACTGCATGCTTTGCTTTAGATGTTCACGTTCTGATACGCATTAGAGTTTATACAATAGTCCTGTTCTTTCGTCACCATCACGGTTGATGAGAAACTCGTAGAGAAATTCGAAACATAGCGCAGGAAATGGATTTTCATTTTCACTCTAAATCGTGCATGAATCCATCCATCCATTAGGTTTGAAAGCATTTTTTTTTTCTTGGTCGTTTTTCTCCTCTCTTTGCTAGGTGCGGGATCTTCAACATGATCACGTGATTAAGTTCATCGGTGCCTGCATCGATGCGCCAAACATCAGCATCATGACGGAATATTGTCCCAAGGGAAGTCTTCAGGTAAGGGAGGAATTATGTAACTACAACTCAATTTTCCTCTTCTCGCTCTCTTCCTCACAAATACATTCTCTTTCTCTTTCTCTCTCTCTCTTTCTCTCGTTTTCTGTTAATCGGGGTTTGCGGGATTCATTTCCGTCTCTCACTCTCATATCTATCTATCTATTTGTGTTATATTATATATATATATATATATATATATATATATATATACATATATATATATATATATATATATAAATATATGTATATAAATATGTATATATATATATACATATATATATATATATATATGTATATAAATATGTATATATATATATATATATATATCATATATATTATATATACATACATGAGAGAGAGGGGAAATGGAGGGAGAGATAAGAGAGGAGATGGAGTAGCTATTGGATGTCACAATATGTAATTTCAGAGCAAGTTTGCACGAGTTTGTCAGTAGTGCTTAGGCGTTCCACATCTACTGCCGACAGCTGTAGGAGGATCACCTGACGAGCAGCCGTCAGTACGGTTCGAGATGAAAGAGGAGCCCGTCGAGCGAGCGAGCGACGCGGCTCGTCAACTGTAACCAGACTTGATTCGCATGCCCCGCCCACCGCCTTTTCGATGCGCTGGTGTCTACACGCTCAGCCCACATGCGCCTCCCCATCAATAATGGGTCGAGATCTAAAAGCATACCCCGGTTTCCAACCCTTTCCCACCCCGCCCCCCCCCCCTCATTTTATGTTGTTTGTTGTTGTGATTGTTGTTACTATTGTTATCCGTCGAAAGGGAGAACGCATTATGATAGAAAGCACTATAGTAGTATCGCATATTCGCCGGGGTTTGTGCCTTCGGGGCACGACAGATCAATGCCGTTCGTGTGTCGTATGTCAGCCGTCCTAGCTCGCTACCTTTATACACCGCCAGTTGAGCTGCCCTGCTGCCTCCCCCCCCCCCCCCTCCCCTCCCCCCCCCCCCTTCCCCTCGTACCTCCTCCAGAGCTCCAAAATGCTAAACACGGTAGAATAATGATGGTTGATACTTGGCGGATATATATACACATGTATACTGATTGCATCGAATTTAAAGTGACATTTTACACTTTGCACATATTTCGGATTTAGCTGACGTCAGATTCACTTCAACTTTTAATTCTAGATGAATAATGGAAGGAAAATTAAATGAAAGGAATGTGGGGAAAAGATGAGCATGATCATGAGGCTTTCATGACTAATATAATCACAATGCTTGTATTAGTCCCACAAAACCAGACTGCATCAAGTATAATTTTCGTCGCTTTTCCCCGTCACTGCCCATCGGATTTTAGTCAAACAGAGCCAATGAGTATGTAGCTGTTATGAATATGCACGCGCAACGAAATCACTCTGTTATATTAATTTGTCGTACAGAGGTTAATGATATCTCACATCTTCGCATCTCTGTGTCTCTCTCTATCTTTAATGTTTTCATCTTGCTTATTTGCCTCGCTTTCCTAACCCTCTCCGCCTTAATAATAAAATCAATGCGGTTTCTTCAGGAAGAAAATTTTAATACCGCCATATTACAGAAGACTCGAGGGTGCTGACATCTCGAAAGAAAACAGTCGTTGAAAAATTGGACAGAATTTACTAACTGCCGCATTCTATTCATTCCGTTCGCGCCTTACATACGGTGACAAACGTTTTTCTTTGTTGTTGTTTTTTTTTTCATCACACTCCATACTAAAGGAGTCCTGCTTTACTTTAACAAAGTGTGATAGAATCAGACTTGTTACTTTTCCCCATCAATTATTAATTGTCCGTAAATTCAATCAACACACACGAATGAAGCAAAGTTGTTCAGAATAACGCGTAAAACCTTGACCACTGTGTACACCTCGTTCAGAGCGACTTATGATTGGCGTCCAGCAGAATATTGTTCATCCGCACTTCGCGTCCCAGACAACCTTATCAGCCGATCTCTATAGCATCGAGATAAGGATCTTTCGGAAGGAAGAATCACGAAAACCGACAACTTGTTGTTGGGACGCATGCATCTGAGGGTGATGTGATGATGTTGGGGTTTATACAACGTGTAAGGGCTTTAACATTGAGGGGGGAAAAAAGATTGTAACGCCTAATGTCAAGAGATTCCCGATCAGATACCAAATAAACTATTCACGAGCGAGTATGCAAGGAATTCCAGTTGGGTTCAGAACAGAAGAAGGTCGAGAGAGGCAAGGGAAAGTGAAGGAAACACAAACGGAGCTGGGCATACAGAGGAGTACATTATAAGAAGGAGACAGCAGACAAAATGTCTGTGGACGTAGAGCTTTCGAGTGCTTGTGGGAAAAACAGATAATGGGGGCGTGTGAAGCAAGTACTGATGCACACTTATTACCTCACCCTCCCTTTGAAATCTCCATGTTGACATTTAAACGAAGAAAATGTATCACAAAAAGACACATATTTGTAGAACTTAATAACTATGTGCTGTTTTTGCTTCAAAGTTGCCAAAGGGAATATCGACTTTTGAGAATTTCGTCGTCACCCTTAGGATCACGAAGAAAGAAAATACGAAAAACAGGCATCGTCCACATTTTTGTTGTCATGAACAAAATATTTGACCCCATGGAAGAATAGAATCATTCTGATATAAATGAGTCTGAAATGGGCAATCTATCCATTTTGTAATCATTGATTATTCATGTATGATTTGAGTTTTTCGTGTATTTTTTAATGTGAAATGAAAAAAAAAGATAAACAAACAAACAATGAATATTTTCATCATCATCGCCAGTGTTATTCATCATCACATTACAGTCAACGCCATCTTCCTATCATTACAATTAGTGTTTACTGTCATTGATAATCAGTAATAGAGAATAATTTCACGTGACCAACTCTAGTGTGGCTTTATTGACATTGTATTGACTATGTAATATGATCCTGATTCCACATCTTAATTATTCTCCCTCTTAAAAGGTATTGTTTACCATCAGGAGCAGTGATTTTAAAAATGTTCGAGTTATCACATTTGTTGCGTAGGGGTAGGTCATTTATTTTGTATCACATAACACCCTACCATATAACAATTTCGCAATTAAGCCTGAAATATAAGGAGATATTACCATTTTTCTCAATAAAACGTAATTGTAGACGGTTTATTCTAGAAACAATTTTATTATAACTATTGTTCACATTTTGTATATCTAACAATACTTAACATTGATTATACTGATTTACATTTTTACATAAGTTGTTTCTATCTCTAGGTCACATTTTAGAACTATTTTGAAGCACTAAAGCTGGGTTTTTGATTCTTCTGCAAATGGTAAATAATCCTTTAACCCCGAATTCCAGCGATATTCGCAATGTTAGAAGAAAAGGTTATTTCATGATTGATTAATCATTTCTAGGGACTGTATAAAGAACTAGATAAAGCTGGACCTGAAGTGGAAAGACGCGCAGCTTGTCATTTTCAGATAAGTTTTTGTGATAGGAGTTACATATCATGATAGTCAAGAAATGTATATATTCAGTTTTGCGTCTATGCGTCATCTATGGATTGTGGCAGTGTAATAAGAGGGGTATTTGAAAAATATACATCACTAAATTGTTTTTTATGAAAGGGAGCGAGCGGAACTTGAGAAGACCAATAAAGACGCCGGCGTTGATTACGTCATGCGACCAAAATCTCGTATTTGAAGATTGTGCTTGGGGGAATTCGGGTTTTTTTTCTATTCGTGCCAGCAATATGCGCTGCACATCTCAATATATGTGGCTTCTCTGACATCAAACATGACATCCAGAGTAGCATCATTTACTTTTATCTTTTTTCCTTCACCGCACTGCAACTCACAATCCTGCAGCGATGCTATAAGTAGTATATAGTCCCCGATGACCATTAACATCCGCCGCGGCAAAATGGCTCTCTTTCTTCAAGCAGACGTGGTGCTGCAATCGCGCCAAATTTATATAGCCTCTAAATCTGGTGTGGCCAAAGCTGCTATTCTTAGAAACGACCATCCATCAAGCGTGTCGAGAGAAAATGATACGACATCAAAAAAAGCCAACATTTGTATATCAAGCTGACGTTTAGAATCGCCGGGATTTTTCGACTCGCAAAGGATACATACATAGTATCATACATCACATGATGTGTCATCGAAAAGTGTTGACTTGAAAAGTGTTGAGAGATATGCCTACCTTTTTTTTCACACAAGCCAACTTTGTTTTGCTGTAATGGCGTGAATGTATCTGATCAGTGGCACTACATATGCATTGGATAAATATGTTTGGTAAAAGTGAAGATTAGACTCCTTTACCAGGCTGTAGTAAAGAAGGTTGCTGACAGAGAGTACAACATTGGCGACAATGATTTCTCCAGTGTTATTTATACGTCATTTACAAGCCGACGGTTTAACCCTTTGCCACTTTTACGGTATGATGTAATATACATGTATTTGTGATATTATTACTAACAGCAATGCGGCGTAGTAGGTGTGAAAGAAACATCTTTGTATTCAAAAATCCACTCATATAGCGCGCTTATTGGCAGAGTTATCGAAACGAAGAGGAGTTGATACAGTGAGAATTAATTCATAGTGTATAGTTGTTATCCTGACGTGATGATCGTTATATTTCTATGTTGCATGGATAACTCCTACTCTCTTGAATGCAGTGCCCTTTCATCGCATTAGTTGATCTGTTTAAATCAAAAATAAAATCGAATAACCCAAACTAAGTATGTGAATGGCTCTACCAGTAAGGAAAAATGAATAGAACGTCTTAAACGAGGAGGGCATGTGAAGGGAGTCATGATAACTCAGTTTAACGACGCAAAGACGTCGAGACAGTAAGTCCGTATGTGACTCTGAAGCAACATTTTTTTGTTGTATTGCATTGGTTCTCTTCGTGGGTTGGATGGAGCCAGTGTGGCCCACTCTCCATAATGTATGCCCTACATCTTAAACATGCTGGCCCAGAAACACGCAGGAGAGGAGACTTTTGGACGAGCTGAAAATGATCGCTTGCAGTCATTGTGTGCGCGATTGAATTACATGTGATGCCAAATATAATTTCCTGCTCCCAAACGTTCTGTTTGATGACCAACGAGTGAGCCCTGATTGCTCTGAACGGGACCAGCAGATGAAATAGACGCGCATTTTGTTAGACATGTATTTTGTTTTGCCCCCCTTTCTTTCTGGGACGATAAGGTTAGACAGAATCGCGTGACAAACTGCGTAGGTCGTCCGCTGCAACCCGCACTTGCAGGTATAGGTCTCAAGGGGCACAGGCACGCACGCACGACTGGCCCGTTATGTAGTAATGATTGCCAATGGCGTGCGGAATAGCGTTCGTCTGGTTTAGGTGCCTGCTCCCCCCCCCCCCCCCCCCTCTCTCTCTCTCTCTCTCTCTCTCTCTCTCTCTCTCTCTCTCTCTCTCTCTCTCTCAGAGCTTCCCTACTCTTTAAGTCCTAGCTGGTCAAAATGGGACAGATATTGGTAACGTGCTGTCTCTATTCGACGCGGATGCATGGATATATAGGCCTATATTCGATGTGGCATGCGACGCATTTTCAATACGCTATATAGACGCCATTTTGACGACCATGATGAAAAAAAAAAGAAAAAAAATCGAACGCCTGACGTTCGATAAGTCCAGAAGAAAAGTGAAGACTTTCAAAAACAAACAAAATGGGATGATTTGTAACAACCAAAACAGCTCAATATTTTGTGTCTCCGTCGCTAGTGCAATGTTTTTTACGAAGTGGGACCACCTCCTCGGGCCCAAGCTTTACAATCGATGTTCTAGAGTCGACTTTGGGTTACTGTCGCGGAATAATGCGCAGGGGTAAACCTACAGTGTTGATCAATCCACATCAGCAAATACACTTCCCCCGCAGAATGCACCAAAATGTGCAAGGTGCCTGGGCCGTCATGCAAATGTGTAAGTGAGAAATGAATTCTCTAATTAGCACACATATCAGTCCAAGTTCCCCCCGTTTGGATCATGGTTATAGGCCATGCAGCTGAAATGGGGTGGGCGGACAAATACCATAACACAATCTTAACTAGAGAGGGAGGGAGAGGGAGAGAAGGAAACAGTGTTGCAAAGACAAAGCAAGGTAATGCCTGGGACCTCAAGAGCCTTTAACCAATTCCTCGGGAGAAATCAATCCCATTTTGATAAGTTCTTTTCAAGTGCTACTTCAGCCGAGGGCTACTGCGTCCTCAAAGAAAACAGTTTAGACTGCTAAGCGACAGCATATTCAGTGTACCGTGTTCGAGAGAAAAAAAAAGGAGAAAAATCAATAAATATGTCTGAACTGAGTCACTCGGGCCACGAAATCCAAAACCCATTTTACTGAGCTGTCGTCTCGAAGTAGCAACATCGATATGAGACAATCATATTGGGGGTGGCAGGAAGAACCTGGACATTATGAGCACTTCGGGGGCCTTTTCCGTATTATCGCTCTTCACGAGATTATACGCGACGAGATAGGGCGATAGCTGATCGCTCGCCAGTCTAGTGTTGCAGTGTGGATAGGGGCTGAGGCGTCCGCGGTTTTGATGGAAGTGTGTCTTGTTTGATACAATCAGCGCCAACTGTCCTCTCGCGAGTGGCAGGGAAAGAGAGTTGCCCCTCCGTCCAGGTATGCCATGAAGGGGATCATTACACGCCTCGGGGCTTTATGGTTGGGACGCGTTCATTTCCTCTGCCATGGGAGTTTTATTAAGTTTTCCAAGCCAAATTGGCTGCCAAGTGGTAGTTGCGTTCCTATGCTCCTCACCAGAAAACAAAAACAAGAAAAAGAAGAAGAAGAAAGATGCAGAGATAGAAGAGGAAAGATTGACAGTCCGATGAAAATTGGCATGGAGGGAAAAATCCATCGTGGAAGTCTTATTATTATCATTTTGGGGAAGCCTTGTAGTTGATAGCAACGCGCGTCCAATGAGCTTACACCTTTGTTTTGTACAATACCCTGTGGTCAGCGTAAACTGAGCCAAATGCTGTAAGGAATATTTCAAGAATATTAGACCACTGAGGAAAAAGTAAATATCTGTGATTGTCCAGCTGAGGTCTCGGGGAAGGAGCTGAAGATCGTCGTGTTTTGGGTTTTTGTGTGTGTTTTTTGCATCTTTTATTTATTTATTTGTTTGATTGATTCGTTTTGTTATGTCGAGGCACGAACGTCTTGAACAGTGAACTGTGTACTCGTTCTGATTGACTATAGAAATCACAGTAATGACAACATAAACTGAGTAAAGAGTATTAGGTTTCTTAAGGGGGTTGCGCTTCAAATACGGCTTATTTTTGTTTCAGTGTTATTTCTCTTTATTACCCGTAACTCTCTCTCGTAAAATTCAGCCGCAATTAAATGAAAGAGCACAACATTCTGCAGACACTTCTGCAGACGTCTTCAAAACAATGATAATTATTCTGGTGCTCAAGGTAAATTTTCAAAAAATGGTTTTGTCATCAAGGTGAATGAAGTTGTTTTATACGGTTGTAGAACTTTGAATCTCCTTTTTTCTTTTGTTCTTTTAGAATTTTGATTTTACTGTACAAAAGAAGGTAGTCCTCGTATAATGGTATCCGCACAATACTAAATCGGAAAGTGGCAAAGCAAGATGGAGGTATATCCAAGGAAAGCAGAAAAAGAAATTCAGAGATTCAAAGAGAAAAGAGAGAGATGGTGGAGCAGAGATAGAAGAAAATGCAAGATAGGAGACAAAAAGATTTGAGAGAAATAAAACGAAACTAAAGGCAGAGAACAATTTAATAGACATAGACTGTTGAGAGATGAAAATGGCAAGAGAGATAACAGCATAGAGCAAAAAGAAACAAAGAATGAATGCTTGACAGAAATTAGGTGATATGTGTTAACATCAGAATAGCAGAATCTATAGAGTATTCACTATTATATACTATTTACGTTAGACGTTGATAGAAATGTTGTAGACATTCTGACCGTCCCACATTATAGGAATATTTTAGTTAGTTTAAGTTAGTGTGCATGCGCCATGGCGTCCCATGTTTTTTGGTTCACGTTTAATCAGCAGCACAAACCCACAGGGGAATGTGTGATTGCGCATGCGAGAAATCGTAAGGTAATCTCCATTTCGTCCCAGTTCGTCGTAGTTTACATGACCAATCATCAGTCTCAAGAAATAATCAGATATTGTACGTGCCAACTTCGACTTGACACGGGGAAAAAGTGCTAATAGCTGCGTGAGGACGAACTCCTCAAGTGACTAAAAAAAAGGGCTGTTGACTTTGAAATTGTATTCTGGTGTTCAAGGATAACCGTGCGCGACTGGTAAGAACGTAATCCGATTCCGTGATTAAGCTCACTTGTAAAGTAAGCAGAGAATAATTAAACAAACAGGACAGGGGAAGTGCCATCGAAATCGGGCACATGATAAGAGTTTATTAGATTCCAAAGTTTGGCATAATTTCACAAGCTCGTTGTATCAGTCGCAACCACTCTATACAAATTATGAGGTGATGATGTTGTCGCCTTACAATATTCTGCAAACAAATCGTCATCGGGCTTCCTCTTTGAAATGAAAGCAAAACACGTGCAATTGTAGCTTTTTACCCATCAAATTATGTGACTGTTGTTCTAACAAAATATGTGTGAGAGTTTTTGAGGTGATGACATCTCCTCATCTAATTTCTTATCATATCTCTCATCTCATCTGCGATTGACGTCACTGTTTTGTGCAGCCATGTGAAATTTAAGCATCCCGTAACTTCTTCATCTTGTATCTGATTCTGATTAGAATTCTGTAATTCTGTTTGCTTGATTGTATTATTAGAGTCAATCGAAATCATGCAGTGGCATTGTACTTTAAAAAGACTCATTAGGCTAAACTCTCTTTACATGCGTGCTTTAATTCCATGTCATTCTCCACGCAAGCAAGTAGATACTTCAGAATGCAACGATGGGCGGGAATATATCTAACGGCGTCTTTTTCTCTCTTTAATTATCAAGATTGAAAGAGAGAAAGAGAGGGGTGGGGAGGAGGAGAGGGAGGGAAAGAGAAACCAATGTATACCATCCGGATCAACCACTAACGAAAGTTCAACCTCAAGATGCGTAAATGTTTATTTTGACATCAAGTTTAAAATGGGGGAATTTTCATACCTTAAAAAAAGAAGATAATGATTATGATCATAAGGTCTAACGCTAAAAGGCGTGGACCCTCGGGATGATCTCATGTTGTGTGTCTAAGCAGTTGTAAAAGACGAATATTTCGTGCTCCATTTCGCTGAGATCACTGTCGGAGCTAAAGCAGCGTATCATACTTGCGGTGTGCGTCCCACTTCCCCTCGTATTATTTCCTTTGGTCAGTGGCTGTGTGAGTCAGTGTAAAAGTGCACTTGACATGAATTGCAGATGGTGTTGTTTTAAGCGGGGGCCCTGCCGCAAAACATGTTTGCATTAACCCGAGCAGGAATTTCAAGCAGGAGTATATAAGATAGATGCAACATAATTTTTAATGGAGAGCTTGACATGTAATGGACCATGGTCTTTCAGGTCGATGGGTAAGGTGCATTTAGTGATATCATCCGTACGGTTTAGAGGAAAGGGGGGGGGGTGGGTGGGGAGGATGGGGTGGGTATAGTAGAGGACTGCGGGACGCATAGCCGATATGTTTCACTTTCCGTTTCCTGTACGGTGGGTGTTACTGACTGGCTCTGGAGTGAGACCATGGTGTATAACGCCAGAGTTGTTTCAGTTGCGTCTAAGTTTATAAATGAAAATGGAGGTGAATGATACGCGTGGAGTATGTACAACAGACGGAGAATAACAAGAAAACGTATTCCTTACATATGGCAGAGCATAGTAGTCAGACACGGATATGGAAGACGAATGTCTCGCAGCATCCGCGTTGCTTGATGCCATGCAGTCTTATAAATATGGCGAAAAATATATATCTCCTCTTTTTTCTCTCCCTCTCTTACTTTCTCCCTTTCCAGAGCCTCGTTTATTTGCTCATTTTCCAGCTGCTCGTCACACAATTGCGAGTACCGATAAACATCTGGTAAAGAATATCTCAGCAGACACCTAACGTAGTGCTTTTGCCCGCGTTGTTTTGAAGATGCTCTCCCGCGTGAGTTGCATAAAGCTCTCATAATTTTGAAAAAAAAAGAAAACCTGACAAAGTTTGCAGTTATTGTGGCAAATTTGACAGTTCCATTCTTGTGATATGATTTTTTTTTTATCAATATGTCTCCCTCTGTACAAATGACTTTGCAAGATCGCAATTGCTGATCCACATTTTAACAAAGATTTCGGAAAACAGGAACCAGTGCGAATCGAACCTGTCATCTACTGCTTTCCGGGCAGCGACACTACCACCAGGCTATCTCTGGTTGCCGAAGGTGACACGATGAATTTGGAACAAATACCCAGGCTCTGTAATACCAACATGGTCATGTTAAGCTAGTAGTCCAAGGCGGACAGGGCATAATTATTAAATGAAAGCAAGAGACTATTAAGCAATTGGGTGAAGATGTGATATGATTTTTATCAATTTGTCTTCCCTCAAGTCTGGAGAAGTAAATTTGTTAGATCCCAAATGCTGATATACATTTTAACAAACATGTTCCTGATCTATTTTTTGACAAGCACGTCGTTGATGTATGTTTAATAAACATTCTAATATGTTTGTTAAAATGTAGATCTGCATTTGCGATCTTACAAATTGATTTGTACAGAGGGAGACAAATTGATAAAAATCATAACACATCTTCACCCCTCTGCAGAACAATCTCTTGGTTCCACTCTTTCTATAAATCTGTGTTTTTCTCCTCCTCTTCTTCTTCTTTGTTTGTTTGTTTGTTTGTGTCCTTTCCTCGCCATCTTTTATCAAGTGCTACGCTGAAGATTTCACTGTAAAGCTGTCCGTAGTGCGATAGTATGCAAACTTTATAGATAGAGGCGAGACCTTGGCGCGTACTGGTTTTCCTTATCGAGTTGCGCAATCAGCGTAATTTGGGAAGATCATGAATTCATTATATCCGCATGGCGTGCGGTTAGCTTTGTGCTGTTGAATGTCGATTGCTGACGCTCAGCCATCCGTACGCCGCGTGCATTCTGTGGTGAGTTGTCTTTGAACTTCAACAAAATAAAACGCAACTTGCCGATGTGTCTTGCAAAGATTAGGCGCCAATATCCAGGTCCTTGTCGCTTCTCGTTGCTCACTCGATTTTTTTTTATTAAAAAAAATCCTCAAACTACTTCAGAATTTATATAAATGACTAAGAAGCTGCGTATTTCCTTTGTTTTCACATTTTCATCACGTACCTGGTTATATGTATATTCTATATTCTATATTATGTATATATATATATATAATATATAAATACACAAACACACACACACACACACACACACACACACACATATATATATATATATATATATATATATATATATATGTGTATACATATATATATATATATATATATATATATATATATATATATATATATATATATGTATATAGTTGAAGCGCTTTAAAGATAAAACGGACAAGATGCTAACAGTATAGCTTCAATGTTATCGGGCTATTCGTCCAGCTCATCGTTTTGTCATGGTCTTTTCACTTACTTGTAGACCCGTCAAGTGATCTGCAAATGATAATAATGTAGGCCCTATATTTTATAGACGCTGTTCACAGTGCCTGAGAAAAAGATGATTATTACATGACATTAAGAAATGCAATGCTTGCCGAACTAGACAAGTACGCACTTAGAGTTACAGATCTGTGTCAATGTACGAAGTGAATAAGTTTTATGTTTATTTTTAAATGAGGTCCTTGTGGAAGATTCTCTAATTGACATTTGATGCGTGGTGTCTCAAGTTGAACCATTCAGTCACGCCAGTATCAACGTCTTGAAAAGAATGTAAATCATACATCGATACTAATTGTGTGATATTGCCACTTGCAAGTACATGTATAACATTTACACATTCGGTCTTTGAACTCCTGTTGTTTGTCCCGATAGCACTTGCAGGGACTAGTCTCTTAGTCCAGGTGTTTCATCACATAATGATGAAGGAGAAGAAGAGTATGATCGGAGAGCCTCCTTTCCGTATCTTATTTCTTCGCCGAATTTCATTTGAATAGACTGTCACGCCACGGCAGTCTCTGATGGACACAGGTGGATCGAGAGGTGTGTTTGTGTGTGAAAGGGGATGCGTGTGTGGGTGGACGTGTGAGGTGAGAGAGGGCAACGTCTAAGTTTAAACAAAAATGTCTCATGTGTGTGATTGAGAGACAGAGAGGAGATAATAACTTAATTGAAAGAAAAAACATTGGAAGAGACATTCAACGCAAAAGATGAGCTCTGCTTTGTTTCATTTCATATCTTCGCACGTCATTTTTGTTACAACTTTTTGTGTGCATGCCTTTTGAGTGCCGATTGGCGCAGAAAACCTCATAGCTTTTTATTATACACACTGGCCAGAATCTATGCCACAGAAAGGGTTAATTATGCAGGAATCGACACTTTTCAAATCTGTCTGCAAAAGTTACTGACTGTAAGTTGGAGACGGGTGGCATTGCGCTTGGATGAAATTGTTATTGCTTGTAAGTCCGATATGTTTTGTTGATTCCACACGGGACCGTGTTTCTATCTACCCGAGTGTCATCCGATATCATGCTGCTTTCTGTTTTTATTTTGTTGGTTTTGGTTTTTTTTTTCATCCAAGCACACGCACTACAATTGTATATTATGCCTCTGTTGCTGGCATGGTGTTTCGTGTCGTGCTCATCAGCCGGCCGGCGCGAAGGGATGCAAAACACGATACGCACAGCTCCATACCCTCTCCATGGCCCGCTGCATTCACAAGTCCCTCCCCGCATCTTCGGTTTCCACTGGGTGTGGTGCACTTTCAGCCCCCAATTTCTTGTCTGCCATTATAGAGCCCTCCGACTCCACCTCGCGTCGCATCGCGTCCCACAGCCAGCGCTCATCCCGCTGATGTCTGGCGGAGACGACACGCCACATCGCAGTCAATTTGCCCAAAACTACATTAATGTGATTCAAATCAAGAAGGGTATACAGTCACTGAGCAGAAGGGAAAGAAATTTTACTCGATGACGCGCCTCATGATTTCCATTTATTCATGTCGACATCCTTACTTTGGTGGTGGTGTTATGATGGGGGAGGGGAAGGGGGAGGAGACTCTTCTTCTCTCTATCTCTAATTCAAATAAAGTGATGTGTTTCTCGCACTGAGAGGAATACATCATCTGAAATAGGTTAACCCACAAATTTTACACCGAGAGCGTAGGGTCCTGAGATTGTGCGCGAAGTGGCATTGATTCCCGTCCATTGGAGAAAGGAAGAAAGGCGCAATCGAAGTGACAGGCCAAACGTATATCGGACTCACCATTGATCACGTGATTGCTTGCAATTCTCGAGTTTCTTTTCATTAAGAATCCGTCTCATAGTGTTCCCTCCCCCCCCCCCTTTCCTTCACCCTACGTGGAATAAGAAAAGTAACAAATATTTTAACGCCACGCAGAAAACCTGCTTTTCTTGATTACATCTCCAAGATTTAATGGAAATTTGTGTGTTTTAGTATGCTTCATTGATTGTCACATGAGTGATGGTGATCGTCCAAAGAGCGAAGAGTGTCTGATTCTAATCGAGTTCATTTTATTATTATATCCAGATAGCTCCCATCTGGGAAGACGACATTATCTCACTATCCTGTGTCGATCAAATTTTGTCTCTTGCCGCATTTTAGCGGAATCGAAGTGTGCATTCTAACAGTCTAACTTCATCTTTGAATAAGCGTTGATTCTAATCATTATTTTGTTTACCTCTTTTGTCGCCTTTTTTCCAGGATATCTTGGAAAATGAATCCATCGAACTCGACGAACTCTTCAAATACTCCCTCATGTACGACATTGTCAAGGTAAGCACGTCTTATTTTTTTTTTTCGTTTTCTATCTGAGAAGATGACTTCATAGCTCATATTCAGCTGCAGTAGCTGGTCGTCGTCCATGGGGTCCATTAGGCCGTCAGGCGGACCGGTTCACCGGGTTATTCACCCTACTCTTTGCATTAAAAGAGCTTAAGCGGGATATTTGTGACTCTCTCACACACTGGACCTCAGCTAGCCTCTGGAATCGAACCCGAGTCATCATCCCCTATGGATTAGGAGGCAGACGCGCTACGTACCGACTAAAATCCAAATCACCGTATGCATTGTCGAACGCGTACATTAATATCCTGAAAGCAAATTATCGTTTAATGTATGTGATAGTATTATTAATTTGCTGTCCTATGGATTGTGTCCGCATCTATAGTGAGAACGATAACACAATGATATGAAAGGTGATGATGAACTCAGATATCAAGTACGTCATGATATTAGAACGTAAGCAGTCCGGCTAACCTACATAGTCCAGTGTGGAGTTGTCAAAGGAGCGCCCCTAACTTTCCGCTGTCACCTAGCTGTGACGTCACGTATATCAGTAATACCCATCCAAATTGACGTATATCTTGTACATTCAAATTATACTCTCAGTGGCAATCGTGAGTACGATTTTTTTTTCATTCGAAGTGCTGCTGCGGGGAAGTCAAGACGCGTAAATGAATATCAGCAACAATTCAACATACAGATTTGTATCTCTTTTTCTTCCTTGGGACGAGTAAACCGAAAGTCATTAGCGTTACCCATAATTCCTTCTCTTTACTCTTTTACTGGATAACGTTACATCCTATCCCAATCTTTCTCTCCACTCACTTTGCACTATCAGATAAAATAAAGAATACCCCAACACACACGCACAATGTCGTATCCGTGTCGTCCCGTTCTATGTAGGCCTACTCACTAGTTGATTACCATAAGTATCCCACAGGATTGATAGAGTAACGCCACTCACATGTTGTTTACTGTAAACCCTTAAAGAAAGCTTATGAAAGAAAACATTATGCATGCACACAGTGCACACATACACACACACACACACACACACACACACACACACACACACACACACACACACACACACACACATACACATTAAATGCCAGCATGCGTGTGTGTGTGTGTGTGTGTGTGTGTGTGTGTGTGTGTGTGTGTGTGTGCATTCCGCGCAGCAAATCGCAATCATGTTGCCGTCTGCTTTATTTCCCCGAGGCTACACAACGTCTCGGACCATTAGCGTGATGGGAAAATTGACGGCTCGACCTCACATTTTGCGACTCTGGGCAATGGCGTCGAACCACTTCGCTGACCACACCGCAAATTATTCCTTTTATATTTTTCCTAATCATGACTTTGATAGGTTTCGACAAGATAATCTCTTAAAAGGCGGACACCTCGTGATTAATCCCTTCGCTTCATCAGTCCTAACAACGTTATCATCAATTTTTCAAAGTCATTTAATATAAAACATTAGCGTAACGACGTATAAAGATTATGAACTGCCCATTTTTGTAAGGCTCAATGGAGATGTTTATTGTGGAGATCTAGGCCCTTAATACCTGCAAATAATACGTGCAGACACGTATAATCAGAGTGCATTAAAGTTAATGCACTGACTAAGTCAGTCTAATGAGAATAGAAATATAACAAAAATAATTTCGTCAGTCTGCGTTCGTCACGCTCACGAGTTTAAAGGATTAACTGTCTATTGACCACCGGCAATCAGACTGCATGGAATATCAATGGGACGTTAAAATGTTGGCAATAAGAAGGTTAAACCTGACGCTTGTCGTCGGGTTTGCATTTTGTTTTTGTCTTTTTCGTATAGGGCATGCTTAAAGGCTCTAATTTTATCATAAGCTTTCAAAACACTCACGCGCTTCAAGCAAATCGAACCCATACGATTTCAAACACACACTTTGTTTCTGTGCATAAAATCTGTCGTACTTTCATTCACGAGGGCCACAGCGTGTATCCATTATGATCAAAAACCATAGCCGTAGATTCGAAGAATAAAAGAAAAAAAAAGATATTCTGATCACATATTCTTTACTATTGCTGTCCATTAAGACCGGCAATTCATCAATTAGGATCCGGCTGAAAAGATTCACTTTGATTTTTTTTTTTTTAAGTGGGGAGAGGGGGAGGAAAAAAAAAAACACGAATACGTAACGCCGAAGCCATGGTGCTAAATTACAAGTAGACTCGCGCAGACGGAAACGATACACTGAAAGGAAGAAAAGTGGCTGAAATTAGGCTAATTATGGGCGTGCTGCAACGTAGCACCTTACGCGTTGTGATACGAAATTGAATCAACGAGAGCGCGAATGATCCATTGGACGCTGCATCTAGGACCCCCCCCCCCCCCGCCAAAAAAGAAAGAAAGAAAGAAAGAGAAAATCAACCAACTTCTGTGTATTTTCGATAACCAACCTGGCTTTAGCTCCGTCACAAGATAAACAAAATTGAAGTCGAGTTGCAACAGTTTTCACAATCCCTGCGCGAACAGTGAAAGAGAGTCATACTACGCAGCTCAGTCTGCGTGCGACATTACAAAAGTTTCACGGCATGCACAGATTTATGGGTGGGTGGTGCAATTCGTACTTTCAGCAAGCAAGTACATGATTCTTTGTTCTCTCTTGGGACTACGATAAAGATACGGAAATCGTCGCTCGTGGCGCCTTCTATTAATCAGGACCCTGATTTCAACAAAAGGATGTGTCTTTGCGGTTTTCGCCCTTCGTGCAAACATTGACAAATATGAAAGTCTCATAGATGTGTCGCTTTCAAATTCTTTACCTTCTGGCGAAGCAGAGAGTTTAGGGAATGAGACCCAATCTTTTTTTAAATCGGGTCGTTTTTTATTCGTATCTCTTTGAATGATTGATGACATAGATTCTTTTTATCATATAAATGGACACCATTGATCACTGTAAATGCTTTATATTCATAAGAATAGGAAGTTCGGAACGGCCGATCAATTATGAATACACAGAAGACAAAAACAAAAAAAAACAAAAAACAAGCAACAAGTATATACGTTAAACTTACGTACAAGCAAAAACACGGGGGGGGGGGGTACAGAAGGTTTGAAGATAATGTCTTATCATCTGTATTTTGTCATGAAAGACAATAAGAATTTTACGAAAGCAAGATGACGCTATAAAGACTGCGCTGAAAGAGACGCTTCAGTTTATATGGCGTCTTTGTGTTCGCGGCAACAGAGGAAGCGAATGGTGTTGCGTGCACCTAGTAGAAGCCAAGCCTGCGGACTTCGTTACTTAGAGACACGGTTTAATAGATATAGACACGACAACGACCAATCAGCATCCAAGATAATTGCTTGTTGCCATAGTAAACTAAGTTGTTACTGAAAGCACCCCAAACACACAAACACACCTGCACAAACCCACTCACACATACGCACGGCCTGCCGCAGCCGCCCGACCTCCGTGTCCCGAGTATTGTGTCGCCCTCTACGTTCGTCTCATCCGCACACCTATAATGGTACCGAATGTTTAGGGGCGATTCTCTTTTTGACGGAGATGAATGTCGATGTGTGACATAGACGAATCGCAGACGGAACTCCCAATATACCACCGTCCACACTAATGGCCTTTTCATGGCAAATCCCCAAATGTCACGAATGGACACGTCTTTGTATACAGCTCTAATGGTTCTCCAGTCTCGTATTGCCTGCGTCATATTGACTGTGTGCTCTGGCCGCAATAAGGTCTTGTTTGTTGAAAGAACCATCGTATGACATAAATCTGGTGTTCATAATACCTTCACCGGCAACCGTAGCCAATCGCTGATGTCCAATTCGGTGAGATTGTTCAGGCCGGTGTTTGTTATCTCGCGCACATAACTTGATTGTGGCAATTTGTTTCTATTACTTTCTACGAGTATTTTCTGCAGAACAAAGAAGGAAGTTTTGTTACAAAAGGTGAAATAAATGTCTATATTAGTATATATCAGTACACAACTAGACTGACTGGTTAATAAACACTTTAGCCATAGTTAATGAGAGACAGGAAAGACAAGGGAAATGAAGGAAACTGTGAAGACAATTCACCAGTTCACCAATTCACTTCGTAAGTTTGTCGAGATCATTATAGAACCCTTGAATTTTGCTCTGCGACCAATCTTAAACGTAAAGAACTATGACTTTAAAGTATTTGTGGTCGGATAGGCAGATCGAAGGAGATGGTGGTGGTGGTGGGGGGGGGGGGGGGGGCAGGGATGAGATGCTTTTTCCTCCAAGACGTAACTGATGCACATAGTGATAGCTTGTTGAAATTCAGCACAAGACTATTTGTCTGTCCCGTGACAGAAATATTTTTTTTTTCTCAGAACAAGCCCGGAAGGCATTGCGCGTTTTTCGAATTAAGTCACGAAAAAGAAAATCCGATATTTACTTTTGACAACAACAAGGTATAAGAAAAAAAATATAAGCAAAAAAAAAAAAAAAAGCCCTCTGAAAATGCTACTTTGGCGTTCGCACAAGCCAACAAATGTCCGATGGATTCTCAAGAACTGGTGTCGAGTTACGCCGGATTCTTCGTTGAAAACATGTCATGCCTTAGTTTCCTCTTACCTGGTCTCAAAGTACAAAGAAAGGAAAGAAAACAAACAAAAAAAAAAACCTTACCTTCTTGAACTCGATGAGAAATCAAGGCACGTAGATGAAAATACACCGATAGATAGGAAGAGAAGAGGTTTTTTTCACCTGTTTCAAAGGTAAAAATAAACCTAAACGCAGTAATGTCATATGTTTGAATATAAAGATCTACTTTATTTCAGAAAAGCAATATGTGGCTAAAAGTAATTCAGTTATAGCTGAATATTAGATATCAACGTTCATCAAAATATCAGGTGTCTTTGAGAATTATATCGAAGCGTCATATCATATTTCTTTCGTGAACAATATGTAATCTGAGCACACAAAACCAGAGACACATAGGCGAGCACAGATACATATCTTTTTTTTAATATTAAAAAATAAAATACAAAAATAAAATGCCGCATCTGTCGTCTAAAACTGTGTTTCCTCGGTTGAAGGTTTTTGTTCCTACATATGCCCAATCTTATTCTAAACCGTAACGTAACTATATTTTTCTCCATCAATACGATAATAATGATAATAATGATAACGATAATGATACAGTAGGTATTATATATGTTCCATGTATGATTATTTTTTGGCTAGTAAATGTGCAAACATATATATATATACATGTATATATATATATATATATATATATATATATATATATATATATATATATATATATACATTTGTATATATATATATATATATATATATATATATATATATATATATATTGTATATATATATATATATTATATATATATATGCGCATAAAGAGTTGAAAGGTTGGTCCGTCAGGTATTTGAGCTTGGGTCTGCCTGAACCGCTATGACGTCTCTGTGACCGAGCGGTTAAGGCGTTGGCGTTCCATGCCAAAGACCTGGGTTCGATGCCCGGCGGAGACCAATTTTTCAACTCTTGCGCTTTTCCGAAAAGGAGGAACAGTAAGAGGAATAATGGTGTCAAAGCTACTCACCGATTTCTCCTTCTTTTGTCATATATATATATGTATGTATATATATATATATATATATATATCTTTCTCTCTGTATGTATCTCTCTTTCTTGTCTAGGGAATGATATACCTACACAGCAGCGTCATTTGCACTCACGGGAATCTGAAATCATCCAACTGCGTCGTCGACAGCAGATTCGTCCTGAAAATCACCGACTTTGGTCTGAACTCGTTCAGGGAGCCCGACCACCCGTTCGAGCCGACCGAGGAGGACTCGTACAAGTACTACCAACGTGAGTGGCGTCAGCTGAGTTTTTTTTTTAACCCGTTCCCTGTGGTTTTTATGAGTATCCCGTAGACATTTCACGTGACCCACCAGGGTTCCAGGGGCAGTGGGTTCATTCTTGAGCCCCTATGCGTTCCCCGAGTGATAACTGTAGACGTTGCCTTACGTTTTGTGTTGGTATGCCCCCTCATGAGTTGTACTCTGTAAAACTATCACACAAACAGAGGGGATCCAGGAATTCCGTAAAGGGGAGGCGCCTTTACAATCTTTATTTTCTTTTACAATTGTTTTAACAAAAAAATAAAGAGGGAGCGCACGCCCGGTGGGCCCCCTTCTGGATCCGCCACTGCACAAAGGCTTCCTACTTGATATGAATCAGAAAACATTGGGTCTTATTAGGATATTAAAAAAAGAGGGTCATAATTAAAATGCACAACATTATACACAGCTTGTTTTATTTACTATATACTAGATGAAAGATTTTTTTTTCTTTATAAAGTAATCCATGAACGAGTTTGTAAGATATCATAAAACATCATAAGCATCAGCTCATCAATCTAGAAAATCCTTTCCTTGATATCTCTTTCGATGTTTCTGATTTATAACTCATTCTTTTACTCTCCGTATGGCCTATATATTTAAGCGGGTCCACGGAGGAAGAAGCACGTGAAACATTCTCTTCGGCACTTGTACGTCATTTATTTATTTGTTAAGTTAGCTCTTTGTCTTCTTTAACGTATGGTTGCAATCTCGTTAGCACTAATCCAGGTATGGCAAACAGCATTGCTAATTACCTTTACTGTAAGAAAATGAATATTAGCAGAATGGGAAATAGCCCACCACTCCTTTTTGGAAGACAAGAGCCCCACCCCAAGTGATATTTTGATGTGGACTGGCGGATTCGTTCTACACTTGCTCAGAGCAATTTCCAAACTTGTGGAGAGTCGTCTGGTCCTTCTGCAGGGGGGATAATTCAACTCCACTTTGCGAATGAGACTGTGGCAGTGTTTATTCGTCCCTCTGTACTCAGGCAAGAAACGGGGGGAATTAGGGATGACGCAAATGCTAAAGTTTACAGACTCTGATTACGCTCCTGTTTAGGTACAAAATGCTGAGGATACTTTGCTCTAGATTAGAAATTCCCCGGTAACTTTTTTTTTTCTTTTTCTTTGTTTTTCCTTCTGCTTCATATACAGTTGCAATCTCGAACACATGAATCCAACGTGATGTTTTGTGGACCATACCATTTACGTTTGAAATATTGCCACCGCAGTCTTGCGTCCCCCGCGGAATTGCTCCGTGATTTGACGGGTAATTTGTTGTGAAACGTTAAGCCGTACATGCGCGCCAGTCATGTTCCCGTCTGCTTTTCGTTCGATGATGGGGACCGGATTTTCAAACACCACCAGATGTCAGGCAGTTCTTGTCGAAGAAAAAAAGAAGAAGAAAAATCGTGATTTTTTTTTTTACTCTCTTATACGCGCGTGAATTCCTGGGTGACAGACAAAATACTTCAAATACTTTTGGACCAAAGTAAACATCATCACGAGTTAAGCTCCGAAATGATGACACTCAATCATTCCGCAAAAGTGAGATCAAACAAAAAAATAATGTAACTCATGTTTTTACTCAATGAAAGACAGGCTGCCACAACCGTATGGGGGTACATGTATTGGATAATATAGTTTGTGGAGTGAAATGATTGTATTTGACAGATCAAGAGGCGCGTAAATTGCAGCTGAGAGTGGCGTCGGTTCAGAGAGCGCCAATTTTACCGCTGCACGTGCTCATGGATGTGCGTTAAGTTGACGAAGATTTTTATGTCGTCAAGCGATGAAAACAAGAATGAATTCTCTCTTTGCTCACCGCCATCAGAGTGATGCCAAATTGCTCAGACGTCCAAGCGTCTAATCTCAACTCATGATTCTAATACTCTTGTCACTGTTGATTTCCAAAGTTTGATTTAGAGTCGTCATCATCGTTTCGTAACGGTCGCCGAATGATTTGCCGAACTTTCTTATTCATGAGCTCGTCTCTTCGCTGTCCACCTTAGCCTGGGGGAATTTAAGAGTAAGCACGAAATCAGATCGTTGAATCATGGAGTCATGTCAAAAACATTGTGACATGATTGATTGCGGTTACTGTTTGTTCGATCGTCTTTGTAGATATACTAGACTATATCTCCGGGCAATGCGATATGATGCTAACATGTTCTTCAGTTGAAGTCTTTGTTCTATCTCTCCTTTACTGCTACACAGACATGTATCGCTAGACATGTTTTTTATTCAAAGATATATTTTCTAAGTTTGACTTCCTGTTTATCAAGGGTAAAATGGAGAAAAGGAACGTGATAGTGTCTTTAGTTCCAGTTTGATTTTACAAACTGTAGTCTGAGGAGACTAAAGGGGGGGGGGGGAGGAAGGAGCTAACAGGAATTCAGACATGTTTAAGGAGCAACGTGTCAGTTTGCCTTGATGCAAGATAGCCACCGCAACGTTCATCATCATCATCTTCATCATCTTCTTCTTCTTCTTTTTGTGTAAGGCCTGGTCTATATATCTTTTGATAGATAGGGCAGTGAAGATATGTGTGAAAGTGTAGGGGGAGGGGAGAATTGAGACATCATACAGATCATGAACATGAAGAGATCACGATGTGGGGATGCAAAGAGGAATGACGGAGGAGTGGGAATAATAATTATGGAGTTTGACTGGCGTGTATAGAAGACTTGAGAGAACATCCCGCCTACGAAGAGAGAATGAGAGGGAGAGATGGAAGGGGAGAGAGATAAGCAAGAAAACGCGCGATCGATGGATATGGTTTAGAAAACAGATGAAATCTGACGTTGAACCTTTCTCTCTCTCTCTCGCCTCCCTCCCCCCCCCCCCCCCCTCTCTCTCTCTTTCCCATTCTCCCTCTCCCTTTTTTTGTCTCCCACTTTTTCTATCTATCTCTTCATTCTGCCCAGATATATATACATGTATATATATATATATATATATATATATATATATATATATATCATATGTACTATATCCCGTATCTTCTCTTTCTCTCTCTACTCCCTTTCTCTCACTTTGCCTCTCCCTGTCTCTGTCTCTTTTTCAAAGATGAGTTTCTATTATCTCATGTCATCATGGCGAATCCATGTGATGAATTATAGATGCCAGCCAAGCGATTTTTTTCCTGTTTTCTCTCCCCCCCCCCCCCCGCATAATGTGTGTGTGTGTGTGTGTGTGTGTGGATCAGGACGCACCCTCCGTCTTCTTGCAATCATATTGAGGGATTTGATGAGAGAGCGCATGGGCCTGGCGGCCTAAGCCGCTTCCCCAAGCTGAGGGATCGAACATTGCGATCCTCTAATTATAGTTTGACCGATTCGTCTAGAGGCTAGAAAAAGAGAAAGCCAAGATTCTATGTTCTATCCTTCTCTCGTGGTAAATACATCCTCCTTCTTTCTTTCTTTACTGTATCTCATCGCTGTCTCTTTCCATCTGTTTCTAATCCTTCCTCCCCATTTATCAATCTTTGATTCTCATTTTTTATATTCATTCATTTATTCATAAGGTCCTAGTTCTCCACCTTATTTCTTCCGTGAAATCGTTTCATTATTTAAAAGTTGCCGGTGGTGTTATGAAGTTCGCCCCCTTTTTTGTCAGTTAGGAATGTTGTTGCCGCTAAAGACGATCATTCCTCCTCTTCAAGTTACTACTGCAGTTTGCATTCCTCTCTCTTTAAGAAAACTCATCAATTGAGCATAGCCCGGAGACTGCTCTAGATATAATTTTTGTAGGAAAAATTAACGTGATCGTGCACTGAATTGAAGATGTATTATTAAAGTATTATGGAAACGAAGCGCTTATTGGTTTCATATATTGAGCACGCCGCCAGCACTTTACACGGTTTAGAAACCGCTCCTTTCCCTGAGAATTTGTCAGTAGATAAACTGCATATGGAGCTCACAGACATCTAAGTTTAGAACACAAATGTTTGATTTTTGCTGCATTGATATTCAAAACGACACCTGAAATAACATCTGTTACCGCTAATAATATTGATGTATGAAAATGCCAAAAACTGACAAAAGAATCAAAGCAGCCATGAACGTGTGCATATAAGTTTATATAGTGTGAGAAAGCGACATGTTTGTATAATAAGAGGAAACGGTTTCATGTTTTCTCAATTCACACTTTTTATGTTTCCCAATGAAAGAATTTAGTGATTCTTGTTTTCGTTCCCTTTTTTTTCAGCACTTGTTAAATTTACTTCTGAAACAGCAAAACTATACCTCTTCCAGGCTCAGTTTTTTTTTTCATTCGAAACTCATGTCGTCTGCATTAAAGTTAAAGTGCCACATAACGACAAAAAGGCGCAAGAGAAGCCAAGCACCATCGCTTCTCGATTCTTTATTGGTTCAGGTGAAATACCGCGCCATCTGTCATTGATTATTCCGAGTTATGACCCGTCGTCGTTCCAAGTTTGAGCGGGAAGATGGTTTCCGATTCTGATCCCGATGGACAGAATTATGATCATGTCTCGCACCCAGGTAAGAGTTTTCAGGGCGATGGAGGGGGGGGGGGCATTAAAACAGTCCTTTTTGGCAAGCAACGAAAAGCGTATTTATATCTCAGTTCGTTTTCCGCTCTTTGCTGAGTCTCTTGACTGTTCAGCACTCTTTCTCGTGTTTTAATTGCTGTTATCAATATTTGCTTGCCCAATCGTTAATTCATGGTAATTTCCTCTCCTATACCACTTTAAATTCCATACCTGCTTTGTCATTTTGTCAACCTGTGGTATAAGGCATGAATTATGATGTCATGCCCCTCCCCCTCCTCTTTTTCCTGCCCCTCCCCCCCCCCCATGTTTGTTTCTATATCCTTGGCATTTGAGCTCTTTTGTGTATTTTGCCAACTTGTCAATAAGGAAGTCCATCCGACGAGTATTTTTGGCTTTCCTTTGAGTATTGCCCGTGTTCTCGCGAATGAAAATGCTGCCATTACCAAAAAAGCTTTTGTTGTTGTGCCCCTTCCTTCCTCTCCCTCAAACACACACACAGACACACACAGACTTACACACTCACACACACGCACACACTCTCACAAACACACACAGACACACACAGACACACTCATACACACGCACACACACACACACACACAGCGCACACACACACACACACACACACACACACACACACACACACACACACACACACACACACATACACACACACACACACACACATATTATATTCTTCATTCTCTCTGGGCCTGTGTCATGCCCTTCCGTTCTACACACCATCCCTCCTGTCGACGTTGCCGCATGCGCTTATATATAATTTCCTTCAATCTGCCGATGTTCGGGATAATGTGCCAGCTCGTTGTATGTATTACCCTTATCAAACATCATGGATAAAGCAAATTCAAAGAAGGGAATTTTAATAGCAAAATATTACATCAGGTTTCGCCAAAGAGCGCACCATTAGTGCGGCGCATTATAGAGAGTTATCGTAATACAATCACGAACGTATGTGAGTAAAGCAGCGGTGTAAGATTGAAGACGAGTATTGCGCTAGCG
Source organism: Diadema antillarum (assembly GCF_040938485.1). Taxonomy (NCBI): domain Eukaryota; kingdom Metazoa; phylum Echinodermata; class Echinoidea; order Diadematoida; family Diadematidae; genus Diadema; species Diadema antillarum. The sequence goes on along the minus strand of NW_027270905.1, from coordinate 696,403 downwards.
TAACTACGCCACGTGCATCGCATCTGAAGCGGAATGTAAACAGTGATGTTTGAAAAAAAAAACCCTCACATTTTCTTTCCAAAATGATCATACGTCATAATGACATGAATTAACTTTATGTCGTCCTCACTCCCTTTTACGGGAAAGTCGTGTTCTGTGCCTACTTGCCTTCCAGCCCAGCAACCTGCTACTTAATTATCCTCCGTGTGCTTAACTTTTAATCGGCGTACATAATGTCCTCATTTCGTCGACACTCCTGGGGCTCGATATTCAAAGAAGGGGAAAGGGGGGGAGGGCATTGGAAATGTTTGATCTTAAAAAGGAGTGTAAAGAGTACCTGTTGTATAAAGATGTAGATGCCTCCTAGTAAACCCGACGTACGCTGTATTTGATGTTTAATAGATCACGTACACACTGGCTGCACTCAAGTAAAAGGAGCGTCAATTTTTGGATAACTGCAGTCACACAGGGCGCGTAGAGTTTAGTTTCATGAGGAGAGGGTGTGGCAACGATGAGGATGCTGACATCGGAAGCGATGTCGTCGATGAGGACAGCGAAGACGACGATGTCAACTTTGACATTTTTATGCTCTCCTGGCCGCAGTCCCAGATTTTCATTCCCGTTTTGAAATTAATTTTGAGTCAGTTGGGAAATCAGTGATGATAATTACGACATGGGCTATTGTTAATAGGTGTAATTCTTCTGCTAATAGTACTAATGATAATGCTTACTTATGTTTCAATTATGGTCGATATTTCAATTTGCACTTATTGCCAAGACGATAGCCGTGCGTTTTATTATTCGATTCGTTACCAAAGATTTTACAGGAACTCAAGGCCACAGAATGTAGTAGAGAGCAATGAAATCTATAAAAGAACCGTAAGGACAATGCGGCTGCTTCGGGGCGATTGTACTTTAGCAATAACGAGGTAGCTAAATATCTAAATGATGTACTTAAGAAGTGATCAGCGTAAGGTGCAAAAATAGAGGCAATACTTAAATATTGGTTTAGTTTTAGATGATGCAAACAATAATACCCTTTGTAATTGACATGTTTATCAGGTATATTATTTTGTCGAACTTTTCAAGTTGAATACAATTTAAATTTGGCCATGGTTGTAGCACACTCCATGGTTCCAATATTATGCAAGAGTGTAATGCAAAGCTCAGAGACTTGAAGCTTAAATTTATGATATCATGTGTAGTTAAACGTATAGCTTTTAAAGAAATGTTTTATTTCACGAAAGCATGAAAGTATACAGTGATAGGAAGGTTTTTTTTTAAATGACAGAGCAGGATATAAGTATGAGAGATGTGAGCAAATCGCCTGATATGGCGCCTTTTGAAAACCTCAAACTGTTAAAGTGACTCTGCTATCTTTCCAGGGGCAAACTCCAGGGCAGAGAGAGCGAAGGGATGAGGGAGTGGAGGATGGGGAAGGGTTTCCTTGGCAACCACTTTCACGTCGGTATCAACTGAAGGGAGGGGAATTATCTATGCCGATTGTCCGCTCATCAACAGGGATGGTACACTCTGATTGATTGCGGTTGAAAAATGTTCGGAAAGGCGATAAAATTACGCGTACGTGTCAATACGGCTGGCCACGCTATTGGAAATGGGAGGTAAGGCGAATGGCATGGCATGTGTAACGCTGCACCCCCCCCCCCCCCATCGTATACTGGCCGCAGAGCGCCACCAAACAATCACTGATTATTGGAATTGAAGGGAACGCGCTAAAGGGTGTATGGGCAAAATACATACTGACCACTGCTTCTCCATGGGGCGTGTAGTATTGCGAAAGGCGGAATGGGTAGTTGAGTACGCAAATCCGTCGCAATATTCATGTCTCAAGTTGCTTCCCAAGGGCATTAAGGAGGGGAGCGGGTTGCAATTCTTATTGAACCAAAGCCCCTTTCTCCCCTTTTGTTTACGTGGATATTTGCACACATACACACACACACACACACACACACACACACACACACACACACACATATATATATATATATATATATATATATATATATATATCTATACACACACACTTTAATATTGTCTATATAATGTCTGTATATAGACGATGTACATACACACATAAACATGTTTGTCTTTACTATGTGTATGTACGTATGTATTTATGTTTATGCTTGCATTATGAGGGGACAATAATGGGCATTAATTTTGAGTATCGCAAGAGAGAGAGAGAGAGAATAGTGTCATATGGTAGTACATCGCAGATCCTAACGCTTCCAGTATGAAAGATATTACTTTCACATTGTGGCATACTCATGTCTACAAGTTTGCATATTCTTGCCATTTTCTGACCTGCATGTATTAGAGCAGAGAAAGAGAGAGAGATGTATAATCATACCTAATGTCCCTTAAATGAAAAACAGAACGAAAGAAGATTGATATATAGTGATATCTTCGTATCAGGGGAAAATTACTCCTTTTCTGTTAGAAAAAAAGACAACATTTTATATCAGATGAAGAAGGGAAAGTCATTGTTGCCATATTATGGTTTGTACAAATGTGTACAGAGTAGGAAGTAACATTTTTTATTATACTTATCTTTTGAGAAACGAGAAAAGTTAAGAAGGAAAGAATCAGGTACATATTATGTGATTAGCGGTGCTCCTGTGACTCAGGCCAGATTGATATTTAATGTTGCTTTGATGAAATGTTGACGAATAAATAGAGCAATTAGGAAGCCAGATAATTATTTGGTATGAAATTTCCTGAACAATCTAACTTTAGTAAATCATTCGACCAAAAACAAAGAAACAAAGAAACAAAAACATGAAATGGTGGAAAAATATATATTTAGTTCAACTTAAAGTTTATCCAAAGGACATACAGAATTATAATACTATTACAGCCCCAAGCTACTTACTACACTCCAAAACCACTGGTTAGACCTTGTCATCAGTTGGAAGCGTCCAACGTTTGGAATAGAACTGTTTCGTTGTACCCGCTGGTTATTATCCGAGAAAGATTGTAGAGTTACATGTACCCATTCTGACTATGACGTCAGCATTATCTTGTTTGTTGATGGAAATACATTGCACATCTGTACGCATGCGACTCTCGTGAAAACTCGTTCAAAATTTGCCAGGGGAAGTATGATTTTCAGGATACACAGAAAATATGGCCTCGCGCAATATTGCTGGCTTGAAGCTTGGCCAGTATAGTAAAAAGTATTTAAAAAAGAAAAGAAAGAAAAAACAACAACAACAAACAACAACAAAAACAAACAAACAAACAAAAAGATAAATAAATTAAAGAATGAAATGAATACAAAAATGAAAAAATATAGAACAATTTCAAAATAAGTAGATTTAAAGTGAGGGAAATCGAGTGTTTGTAGTCTCGGTGTCTTCAAGTAGAAATTTTGCCTGTAACTTTGTCACCGATGTGTGTAGGCCCCAAACCTCAGTGGTTTTGTAATAAAAGAGATACCCCACGTAGAAACATCAGGAATGTGAGGATATTTCCTCAACAAGTAAGAGTATGTGCAGGAGAAAAAACGTAGTTTTGTGCTTGGACAGATGGTGGTGGGGGATTTTTAAATGATATGAAATATGCATGCGATACCGCGCGATATAGTTTAGCAGTATGATTATGCTTGTTTTGAGAAGTAGCAAGGTTGTACCGTCTTTTATTTAGCGATGTCCCCTTTGTCCGGTTTTTCTCGAAACACCTTTCGGACTTCTTCGCCGCATGAATATTACAATAGTGTAAAAGTCATCGGTGATTTACAGAGGTAGACCCTTGAGATCATAGGCATAGATCACTTTTGTCATGTTCAGTGCGTGGCAAACAAGTCCTCAGAGCCGCTTCGTAAGCTCTTATAGCTGACCACAGCTTCTAGAGGACTGAATAATGCAAGAGCATTGTTTGGGGATCATTATTTTATTGATGTGACACATTTCAACAAACTTTTGGAATATCCCCCAGATAGATATCCAGGGGAAGGAATAGTTGAAACGATGTTAAAAAGAAATGAAAATGATAACTATAAATACACACGCGTATATAATGTAATGTAATGCGATATAATATAATATGATATGATATGATATTATATTATATGATATTATATGATATTATATGATATTATATCATAAGTAAAGTGATACGTCAACACATTTTATATTATATCATATAAATCACAACGAGCGAGATAGGCCCCAAATATTGAGGATTGCCAAGTTCAGAGAGAGAGAGTATGAAGGAATTGTCACATTACTTTAAGACAGTGTGTTACATTATGATGGTTCAATCGTGAAAAGATGCCGAAAGTTGCCGTAACTACACGTGTATAATAGAGATCAAATCGAAGAAGAAACACTGGATAGTGGACGTATAGCTTTAAGGTCCTGTTTTCAATATCACGACATCTTGGAACAAATATCATTATGCTGATGAACCTTTTCCGAAGTTAGTTTACAATAACTCAACTGTCGAGGGTACGAGGTAGGCTTAGCTTTGTTAAACTCAGGTCACTCACAAACTGCATTCTGTCGAAGCAGGCAATTATATATTCAATATGTGAAATGATATACATGATCTATTTTTACGAGGGGGCAATAGCTTCATTTCTGCACAATATCAGAGACACTTGTAGCATGTAGGACTATGAGCCCAGGTATTTTATGGCGGAAACATTGCACAAGAATGCCTTCAGGAATTATCTTGTTATTTTTTTTTTAGTTTTATGGTGGTAGTCAAAACGACCCATTGATTAGATGTTACTCTGTATTCATTCCATAATCCGAAACTTTTGCATCCTAATGTGTCAGCGGAGTCCTTGTCATGATAGATATACGAAAACATCCTAATAGCTTACTGAACCCCAGCAGTGCCTAGCTCCCCGGGGAAATCAGGGGTACCGGACCGCCTCACCTGCTGGCTACCTGTGTTGAGGAGGAGACAATGTTCCGTACGAATACACCAGGGAAACAACCGTAGTAAACATTGACGCCGGGACAACAACGTCCGTCGCTACCGATTATTTCTCGTTGTCTTATTTTTTTTTTCGCCTTCTCTCTTTTCATTCTCTCTTCCTCTCTTTCCTTTAATGCTTGCAGGAAGATTATGGACTGCCCCGGAGCTTCTCCGATTGCCCGAGATCCCCACTGGTGGGACGCAGAAAGGAGACGTCTACAGTTTCGGCATAATCCTCCAAGAAATCATGTACAGGGAGGGAGTCTTTTATATCAAAGATGTCGACCTAATGCCAGAAGGTAAGCTGCAGGCCAACGCCAATGTCCCGGTGCTAATCCATGGAGCTGAGCTCCTGACCGACAATCGTAAGGGACGGTATAATAAACGCACACGAGCGCGGATCCGTCGTGATGGGCTTGCCTTGACACGTACACACACATACACACACACACACACACACGCACATACGCACACACGCACACACACACACACACACACACACACACACACACGCACACACACACACACACACACACACACACACACACACACACACACACACAGACGCACGCATGCACCCACGCGCACATACACACGTTTTAACACACTTGCACCATACATTTATGAGTATGATCCAATATAATTCTGTATTTGTAACAGAGTAATGAGGATTTTATTGTATGATGAACGTGCAACATTATGAATCTTAGCAGTTGTTTTCTGGGTGACAATATAAAAATGCACTGACGTCTCTCGTAATGATTCTTTATTGCGGAAGAAACTTAGCAGAAAATCAGTCTTTAAAAAAGTAAAAAAGAACATAGTGTTATTTTGCCATGACGCGCCACGCCTGGGCGTTGTTTGCGCCGAGCTTTGATATTCGCTATTCTCATACCGAATACAACAATCTGTGCATTAATTTCCATCGAGACAACCCAGGCTTCCAAAAGAGCAGTCTAAATCGTAATAGAAGCAAAAGGTCTGTCATCGTCTTTCCTTTTATCATCTGCACAATGATTGATCTACACCCGATCTTTGGGTGCCACCTAAATCCGTCTTTGATGATTGAGAATTCTCCAGCCGTGGACTATTTGAATATTTTGCCGCCATTTATTAATGCCTCGCGCAAAATGTGATGCATAGAACTGAAAAAGACAAAAAGCTTGCAAGGGGGGAAAAAGTCAGAATCGTCTACAAGACACGAAGAAATGCAATCTATGAAGTACGATGTATGTATACTGCACCCCCCCCCCCACACACACACGCATGAACTTGCGTGGTGATGCAATATCTTCCATTAATTCGTGTCTTATTACCTCATTAAAATAATTTCTTTTTGAAATTGGTACATGTATTGGACAGTATGACAAGTCCATGTCTTGCGCGCTTCCCCATGTTTTAAGGATCTCTCTGTTTTATACAAACAAGGACGGTGGATTTATGATGAAGTTTGGGTCGTGTACAAAAACAACAATGTCAAGTTCTTTGAGAGTTGCATGGAGGGGGTATTGTGGACCAAAAAGTGATTTTGAAGCTGGAGGGAAGATAAAAGATTGGCAAGAAGAGCAGAAAAAACCGACTCCCTGAGACACTGTGTCGTGCAGTCGAAGAGTCCCGTTCATAATGACAAACTCATTCAAAGGGACAATTTAAAATGATGGACCGTATATTCGATTCCACTCTTAAGTGACAGTTGGCAGCCATGTTTTGAAAGATCATGCAATACTTACATACCATTGCCTCCCTCTATTTCCCAAGACCTGAAATCATTCATGTGTTTGTATCATAAAAAAAAAGAGATAGAGAAAGATAGGTTTATAGATTTTTCCGAATTCCTAATTCAATTTTTTTCGATATGTTGCAAAGATACTGTTTTTATGCTGCCGTAGTTTCTTGATAACTTAATGGCAAAGAAAGAGCATAATCAACTCCCTTGTCTAGAAGCGGACGCCTTCAAAAAGTCTCCCATTTCCAAAGTTTGTGTTACACTAAACGTTGTCGGGACCACTGCCTTCAATAACCTTCGGTATCTCACGAGTGCTAGTAGTCGGGTTAAGACCGTGAATCATATTTTGCTCCCGGCCGTAATAAGATTATATGTGTTTTTGAGGCGTTCGACGTGAATAAGATAATGTGATGTGAGAGCTTTTCAAGGAGCCACAAAATATTACCATATTTTTGCTCAAATCTGTTTACACGAGCCCATTAGATAGCGCCGAAGGGAAATTAGTAGTTAACGACCTTTTCATCCTATTTTGTTTTCATGCTCGCCCTCGCTTCTGCTCATATTGGTTGTATGAACTGAGTGCCCGTAAGTCATGATGCAACAGAGTTTCTGTGATGAAGAGCTTACGAGCGCCCGACTAGAGGATAGTATACCTCAGTACAGCCTCAATATCCCTTCCACGCTTGCTTGGTTAGCTGGTGGGAATGCAAACATGATTTGAAATGTCATTTATATGAACTTGGGTAACGTCAACAATAAAACCAGAGCTCGTTATCATGGTAATGCGTTCATCACAGTCCAGGTGGTACATGCATCAGGGGCCGTGCCTTCTTCCTTTGACTGGGTCGGATGCGTTCACTTTATTTGGCATTTATTCATTCTGTGAAATACAGAATATATCCTCTCCATGCAGCAGCCATGCGCAAAATCAACAGTGAATCATATAAGAACATAAAAAATTACTTTAGTGAACGACCATGAACGCTCTTATTCACTGATAAATCACATCCCGAGACAGTGAATTTCACTGAAAGATCGATATCAATGCATGAAAACTTACACAGAAAAAAAAAAGAGCACAGATTTTATTCTTTTCCATTTGTCACATTATCAATTCTTCGGGAAACCAGGAGTTTCACACACTCTGACGTAGATATTTGAGATACGATGTACAATATTTCCTAGCAAAATATACGCTGATACGTCTGTGGGAAAACTATAATTCATATATATATATATATCCATATCCATGGGCGAATAATAAACAAACAAAAAATCAGACGCAATATACGGCTTTCAACCCTGCAGAGGCTTAAAAAAGGCAAACAAAAAACATTTGCATCAGTGCACTTATGTCTACTGTACACACTCCCATTGTCGCAGCATGTACATTTTCTTTGATGGCGTTATTTGTAAATATGCAGAAAAGATGTGTAGGATACCACTTATAATTACGAAAGGGAATGTCTTATTTAGACATGCCATGCATTATTCAGTTTTATCCGATTCCAGCAAAATGCCCATGTAACGATGGCAAATAAGCCGCCTGTGCAAAACTGTGTATCAAACGTGATATTGGGACGCATCTTTGTTCCGCAATGATAGGGATATTGTTCTTCGACGGGAATCGCCGTCGGGCGTCGGCTCTCCCAGTTTACGTCAGATTCATCGTCTGATGACGGCATCTATACTCTCAGAACAGGTGTCAGATTTCGGTCCAAATTACCGTTCGGTTAGAATTACCCGCATATAACCTTTATGCCGTTATGCAGTGGCAAATGAGCACATTTCGGCAGTCTCCTTGGGAAATTCCATGAAATGCTTCTGGCGCATTCCAATCTCATTTCGATCGAGGATGTACGTCCGATTGAGGATTCACTTTAATCAGATATTATGATGTTATATGTCTCATAATGACCATGGACTGGATATAATATCATGTCTGTAATCGTGCAATTTATCATTTCTATGCCCATGTCTTGTGATATTTTACGGACATGACGACTACAGTTGAAATTGAAATTAAAATGAATAAACACAGCATTATGGTAAACTTTACCAACTTGAGTGTGTCTAAATGAGTGAAAGTACTTTACGTTCGAATGAATCCGCCATGATACTTTGCTAATAAGAACGGAACCGCATTTCAATCAAAATTACGTTGTTTGTCTGTGTGTGTGTACAACGTGGGCTGCTTGTGTGCTGTCGTTGTCGATGACGAGGATAATGTCGAGTAATGTGTTGGTTTGTTTTCGGCAGAAATTGTGAAGAAGGTCGCCAACGGCTACAAGCCCCCGTTCAGACCGACTATCGACCGAGTGACGTGCTCGCAAGAAATGATGGACCTTATCAGAGACTGCTGGGCCGAGGACCCGGCGGACAGGACTGACTTCCGCGAACTGCGGGGCATCATGAGAAAACTGAACAAGTAAGAAGCAAATTTCCTTTCCTCCCCCTAACTCCAAACCGTCTTTCTTCCCACTCCCACATGAATAGAAACATGCTTATTACTGAAAACAAAGAAACTTCCTGAAACAAGAACTTCGATCTGCCCATGAAGAAGTAAATATTCCACGTCAAATAGCCCAGACGCAAGTAATCACGTTATCATGTGTATGTTTGCCTCTTATGCTTGTCTTTTATGACAACTGTTTATAGTGGGCGAGTGGCCCATTTTAGTCTTTAGATTATTTTCATCAGCGCGAAGAGAATAATTGAGCAGCATCCCAGCAACAAATATCGATTCGTCGACCCACTTCCTTCGTTTTCGCAATTTTGAGATCTTGCTTTGGTGCCGGGAAAGACGTGACGGAAAAAAGAGAAGAGGAAGAAGAAGAAGAGAGAGAGAGAGAGAGATAGAAAGGCAGACAGACAGAATGAGAGACTGATGGAGAGAGACTTGTGCATCTTTATCTTAAGTTCTTGCTCTGCGAAGCCCAATCGATCTTCCCAATACAAACGATCGATCACGGATCAGATTTGTGAGAAAATCAACAGCGCGATGAAGAGAGCTTGATACTCTCAGTCATCTACACAGGAAATAGCTTATATGATAAGATGTCACCCCTTGTACACAGTGAAGACAACAATGTATATGTGAATGCGATTTTCATTATCTATGACAATGTGTTGCTTTGTCTTTAATGTGCTATATTACTCTGGAACAGCTATAGGCAAGTTCTGATGTCGTCGCGAAGTCTTTGCGATAAAAGACAAGCCGTATGCCGCTGGTGGCATCATTGAGTACACACGGAAATGCAATATTTCACGCGCTGGTTCTCAATAGGACACTCAATCTGAGGGTGGTCAATAAATACAGGCACTCTCGTTTCCGTTTCACTTGTGTATTTGTATTGACGTGACCGAATTTTCGCACCGAAGGACTGGGGAAGTCTTTTTTTTTCTTCATTCATGTACATTACAGCATGGCGAGATGCCGACGAGCTGACGTCAAAATTTACTTCAATCCTCAAGGCACGGCGACTTTGTCTGCCGCAGAGCCGGATTAGAGGCGTAGGAAATCCCTTCCGAATGAGTGTGTTCCATATCACGTTCAGGACCTGTAGCGTTGGCTGTCTGACTGCTACTTCGAGAACCAGTCGCAGAAGCCCAGAAATCTCATTAGCTGAGAAAGCAAACCAGATCTATACTTCTCGAAGTATTACCCCCCCCCCAACACACACACACACATACACACACACACACACACACATACAAACACACACACACACACACACACACACACACACACACACACAATACTTACCCTTTCATATATCAAGCCGATTACTGTAATCCTAATAAAAATGCAGATCATATTTTTTCAGTTGGTTCCACACTTGATGTTTGTCGTTATGAAAGGGAAGCATTCCATAAGGCTTTTCAACTATGACACCACCACTTAGACTGAATATCCTCCCCCTCCCTTTCCCCACCCCCTTCCAGAAATATACTCGTCTTCAAGTTACCGAGAACCCGTCGCGAAATCTTCTTTCGTTGACCCCTCGCAGAGTCCCATGGATCTTAGAATTCCAATCAAGGATGGGGCTTTGGACCAATCTCCACCGGGGAGCTCGCTTGATCCCAAATCATTAGCTCCGCGTTACACGAGACTCCCGCCTCTTATCCGCGTATCTTTCTCCCGCGCATTCCTCACCAGCGCGAGTGTGGGTTACAGCTTTGCTCCGCATTCCCGCCAAAGCCCCGGATGATAGCTCGCGGCTATCTATGTCATCCTCTGTAATTGTCTGGGCCTTCAGAGAGACAGAATGAATGAGGCGCATGGTCGAAGTAATCGCTATGTTCCATAACATTGTTCATTGCTGTTAAACCGCAGTAGTTCTGTGGTTGATACCTCATTCTCATGTGACTTCTGACAGGAAAGTATGCAGTTTGAGCGAATGCGCACGAGAAACAAATAAAAACGTATATGATATTTCGAAGACATTCTTTCTTCTTACAAACCTGTCTAAAAATAATACCGCTTTGATAATATCTTGATTAGAAGCATTGAGATAACGTTTGTTTGAGGATGATGTTAGGTCAGTAACATTTAACATTCATGCACACAATATGCGAAAATCTATCTTGGCAATGTCTTATTCACGTGACATGTGCTGAGGTGGCCATTTTCAGTTGCCTATCACATAGGACACCTTGTAAAAGATTATGACCTTTAACGTTCAAATGATTAAATTTCCCTGGTGATTGTTTAGTGCAGTACTGTTTCTGACTTGTGGATTCATTCTTTCACTTCCTTCATGCAAAGTATTTTTGTCTTCTGCTTAAAACTTCTCTAAGGTTATCATATAGAACGTCGAGAGAAATAATAGGGACTTTTCAAACTCGTCGCCGAAAGCAGTCAACGCATCGTGTAAGGCAGGTGTTGACGTTTAGCTGAACCACGCCTTTGACTGAACTGACAGCCTCTTCGATTTTACGTCCGTCGTGTCGTCTGCGCGTCAAAAACTTGGCAAGCCGACGATGAGCGGTGAACGGCATTTTGGGTCAATGGGTAAAAAGCTTGGTTAGCGCGTTCTAAAATCTGACGTTCACCGTTTGACGCATGCGCAGTGCTTAATTGTACGAGACCGGTCACCGCAGCCGGCGACCAAAATGTTGCCACAGAAATCGAAAAGTCCCTATCATAGAGGGAAAGCTTGTTTTGCTTTGATTTGCTTTGCTTTGTTACTGTTTTTGGAGGCAAGTCAAATCAGACTCAGCACATAATGTAAACTATATAAAAATTATGACCCATACAGGCAAACCACATACATGTACAAATGAAAATTATCACTTGTCTTGTCGGTGAGTAATGGTGCGAACACTTTGGTGATGTCCTGTGTAATTTACAAGCTGTATCATTTTCACGTCTGCAGGAACTCGGAGAACAAGGGTCTGGTGGACACCCTACTATCTCGCATGGAGCAGTACGCCTCCAATCTGGAAAGCCTGGTCCAGGAACGGACCGAGGCCTTCTATGAAGAGAAGCGAAAGGCAGAGGAACTTCTCTACCAGATCCTTCCAAGGTGGGTTACCAGCCATGGGTTCTTTAATTCCTTCGGGTCCACAACGCACCATGGTTCATAGTATTGTTATAATATTTGTTATGATATTGCGGACACCCGCATAATGCAGTGTGATGACAGCACTTGTAAAGCCCACATGAGTGATTCATCATTGTGAAATGGTAGCACCTCTTCTCACCCATAGACTTCCATGTTTTGTTGGGCTTAATTGCGTCGAAACGTGTGCGTCAAATCGTGCAATGCATGTCTGTGTGGGGTGATGGGTGTGTGTGTGTGCGTGAGTTTGTAATAACGCAATCATTTCGCAGGGCATGATATTGCCCTTTAAACTTGCTCCGCAACCTTTGATATCCAGTCTCTCTCTATCCATCTATATCTCTATCACACACTCTCTCATTCTACATTTGTACCATATTCCCTCGGCGTGGCAGTTACCTTCAATCTTGTGTTTTTCACTATCTACCAGTATTTCTCAAGACAAACACAATTTCCTGTTCAACATTGACCTTCGTCGATAGGAAGTTATGATCCTCGCTTTTTCTTATGAAATAATATTCTGTCTTCTGTTATTGTGCCTCCGTAGGGTGGGATCATCATCTCCTGTATCCCATATTTGGCCACTTTTTCTTTGACATTTCATATTTCTCGTGAGCAATATTGTTTTCGTATTACATGTCCGTGATTATGCGTAGTACCCCGCTCCTGTCTCAATATGTAGTTATCAAATCGCCTCTGATATTGGTGAGATATTACCGCGTGTGCCTCTCCTCTCTCCGTTCTTTCCATGCATGGTGTGTAGACCGATTGCCGAGGAGTTGAAGAATGGGAAACCCGTCACGGCCGAGTCGTTCGAATGCGTGACCATCTACTTCAGTGACATCGTGGGCTTCACAAAGCTGTCGTCTGACAGCACACCTCTGGAGGTGAGTCTGACCACGTGATCATCAACAATTTTCGAGCTTAACTCTGTGTGTGCTCTGAGTGCAGATTATATAGCACCAAAAACTCCATAGCGTTGTACATATTCTCCAAAGTCCCTGGAACAGATAGGCCCGAATTCACGAAGGTGGTACAATTGAAACCATGGTTGAAACCGTGGACAATTTGTGTAGAGCGCCAAGTGTCGCATGGCCTATTTCGTTACGAAATCAGTCATTTCGTCGACGAAGTTATCATTTTGTAACGAAATTACAACATTTTGTCGACGAAATGATCATTTCGTCAACGAAATGAACATTCGTCAACGAAATGGTCATTTCGTCGACTAAATGACTGATTTCGTAGCGAAATGGGTCACGCGACATTTGGCGCTCCATACAAATTGTCCATGGGTTAAACCATAGTTTCAATTGTACCACCTTCGTGAATTCGGGCCGTTAAGTTAAGACTGGTGGATCATCACATCCTTAGAGGAAACTAGATGAAAAAGAGTGTAATTATCCCTTTGACAACACACCACTCTGAATAGATATGATTTAATTTAGAAAATCATTCAAATTCATTTGCGATATTGATAAACGTCAAACTTAACTTTATTTGGAATTAGTCGGGGGGGGGGGGGTAGTGCAGAGAAAGGGTAATTATTTTAACCGACCTTCGATGGTTCCTGTATACCGTTGCAAAGAGTGTCGAGGTGTGTTTTAGCCAGAATGTGAGAGACACCACTGCTAATGATCAACACGTCTCGTCAAGTCTTTGTTTA
>NW_027270905.1:635000-677500 GCF_040938485.1 Diadema antillarum | reverse complement strand
ACTACTACTACTACTACTATACTACTACTACTACTACTTCTACTACTACTACTACTACTACTACTAGTAGTAGTAGTACTACTACTACTACTACTACTATTACTACTACTACTACTACTACTACTACTACTACTACTACTATTACTACTACTTCTACTACTACTACTACTGCTACTAGTAGTAGTAGTAGTACTACTACTACTATTACTACTACTACTACTACTACTACTATACTACTACTATTACTACTACTACTACTATTACTACTACTATACTACTACTACTACTACTTCTACTACTACTACTTCTACTACTACTACTACTACTACTACTAGTAGTAGTAGTAGTAGTAGTAGTAGTACTACTACTATTACTACTACTACTACTACTACTACTACTACTATACTACTACTATTACTACTACTACTACTACTACTACTACTACTACTACTACTTCTACTACTACTACTACTACTACTACTACTACTACTTCTACTACTACTAATTCTACTACTACAACTACTGTCTATATCCCCCTTTTCCTGGAAACTTGATAGTCGACGGTCATTCTCTCTTCTCTAGGTGGAGACCATCGGGGATGCGTACATGGTGGTATCGGGCCTGCCCATCCGGAACGGAGACTTCCACGCGCGCGAGATCGCTCGCATGTCCCTGGCCCTCCTGAACGAAATCACCACGTTCAGAATAAGGCACAGACCCGACGAGAGGCTTCGGCTGCGAATCGGCGTACATACAGGTATAGGTCTACCCACACTCAACAAAATGAAATGGTCTATCAATATTTTAAATGTTGTCACTCGTCCAACTTTTTTTTTGTAACTGTTAAATATAACACTAAAAATGTTGAATTTACCATTTCTGAAATGTAGTTCAACATTTTGAGTGCCAGAGTTAACATTTTGAGTGTTGAATTTAACTTTTAATGAAAAGATTGTAAGAGTGACAACGTTGAAAATAGTAATTGACCATTCCGCAGGAGCATCTATGATGATTTCGTAATTCGTACTCTGTTATCTTGTGGAGTGCATTATATAATATATCTTTTTCAGATTTGAGTCAAATTGAATCAGATATGTATACCTGTATCATGATAGCTGTGTGTGTGTGTGTATGTGTGTTTGTGTATGAGTATGTGTGTATGCACATTACAAAGTATGCAATGTTCAATTCTCTTCTCTGTTTACAGGCGAAATGACCAAGGATGTGCCTGTTTCTTGAAATGAGAGATATGAGATAGTTCCAACATCGCAATTACTGTTTTCTGTACGTGGTTACGCGATTCTTCACAGTAACCATTATCCTCCTCTTTGTTATTAAGGTGACTCCACATTCTCTTTGAGGTTGAATTTTGATTTGAGATGGGGTGCTTTTTTGTGACATTTTCGAAGGAGATGATGTGGAAAACCTCCTAATTCATCTGTGTGCTTGTTCGAACACAAACACTACAGACTTTAATGATAAAGCTGTCCACCATTTTCTGTCCACGTGACGGCATTGCGGTGGTTTGCCCCCTTGTTTCCGCTCTCCCTCTCGGGACTTCTGTATGGTGTGGATTTCTCACCATCGCACACTCGGATGAAAGCAAATTTCCTGCCGTAGATTTGTCCCGAGGCATTCCCGCTAAGTTTCACATAGTGCGCGTCTTCACTTTTTTTTTTCTTAGATTGCTCGTGTGCAGACTATCGTGGCTGTTGTGTATAGGTAACTCACCGCTAGAGCGTTGGCTTGGTAACTCAATGCACTCCTGTCGGATATTGGCTCCACAAATTTGACTCGTGTTAGGTTGCACTAGTATATAATTCTGTTCATTACTTTTCGTGTTGGGATTTTTTGGGGGTAAAATTTCAATTATGTTATGCTAATGCTATCTTGTTTGCGGCAAAATGCTGGCAAGCCAGAGAAAGTCTTCAAACTATAATATGAAAATTAAAAGAGAAGAAAATAGCTCAAGATGATAACCAGGCGAATCAATTCATGGGATGATGGTATCAACAGTAAATTCCAAGTGACGGAAAATATCTGTTCGAAAGAGTGAGAAGTTGATACCCCGAGAAGTGCAGACTGACATTATGTTGTCTGTCAGCCCTTCCCCACGATATCCCTAATCACATTTCCATTTTGTCACCTTCCATTTTTAATGAGATTCGTGTCTTGTGGCTCGCCTATTAGAGCGTACTTCACTTCGCCTGTTACTTCGTCTTGAAAGATTGCTCCTGCCTGTCCGATTTTAATGGTTCGCTCTGGCAATGTGATCGTCACAACAGAGAGCATTGCTTTTGTGACGTAAGGCAATGGGGGAAAAAAAGAGGGTGTGGCAACGTTGAGTGAGTAGAAAGAATGTGACATCAACCCCTCTTCGTGATAATGGTACAAGCACATTCTCTCTATTATCCGTTTCAGGGAGAATGCGGGGAGGGGTTGAAGGGGGAACGGACATCAACCTTTTTCAATCTTGAAAAGCAGTTTTAAGGGATGGTATAGTTTTGGTTGAGACGGGGCTTAAGGTTTCCAACTGTTTTGTGAGATAATGAGAAACCTCCTATGAAATAGGAAAGAGCATACAATTCTAAGAGGAATTCAAAGCTTATTTGATGAAAATTGCTTTTGAATTGACCGAGATATCCAAAAACAAAGAGGGCCTAATAGAAGGTGGGACCCACCTTTTATTTGGACCACTTTGTTTTATTTTGTTTGCTTTTTTGTATATCTAAGCCATTTCAAAGCCGATTTTCATCAAATAAAGTTTGAATTCATTTTAGAACTGGATGCTCTTTAATATTTCATAGGCTAAGTGGTTTCTACTTATCTCGCAAAAAAAGTTAAAATCTGAATCCTCCATCTCAACCGAAACTAGACCGTCCCTTAAAATTCTTGCTGATTTTGTCTCTGATATGAGCTTTGATATTGTGTCGCCTATGTGTATGAGGGAATATTTTTGTGCGTGTGTGGGTACGTAGTTGGTACTATGTACTATATAGCCTTCTTATAAATGACAATATTCATCATCATCATCATGTTTGTTACCCCCTCCAGGGCCAGTGGTAGCCGGTGTGGTGGGACTCAAGATGCCCCGATACTGTCTGTTCGGCGACACTGTCAACACGGCATCCAGAATGGAGTCAAATGGAGAAGGTAACCCCTCAATAGAGCAAATGGCACAAATATCTTCATCGTGATGCTCTTGTTATGTTTCTTCCCGCCTTTTACACCACCTGGATTCACTGAATAACAGACGACATTCGCCTTTCCATCATGATAGAATCTTCTTCTTCGAAAATAAATTTCAAAACAGCTAGGGGAGACAAAAAATTCACCAGACCCGAAAAATATATCACATCTGTCACTTATGACATTTCCCGCCATCACGTTCAATCGATATTGTTACGCCAGTGCCGGTCACTATATCCACTGTCAGTGCCAATGTCCACCACCCCCAGTGTCCGCTGGTGTGCTGCCTTGAAGACCACTGTCGCCTAATGTGATGGTTAATGTCGCCCCTGCTTCCACCTTTTCCTTCTGAAACTATGATCGATCCTGGGGTCCTGTTTATTATTGATATGTCGGATATGAAATGTCATGACTTATCTGAGGCTATTTTTTTTTTCAGATTATCATTTTATCCTGTGAAATGTCATCTCTGAATATAGTACGTTTATCTGTGTGTTTGTATATATGTTTGTATGTAAACATAATATGTGTGTGCATGTGTGTGTGTTTGTGCGTGTATTCGTGGGTGTGTGTGGGGAGAGGGGGGAGAGAGAGATGTTTAAAGTACATGTGTATGTTTGCATCCTAATGTGACATACCTACGTCATAAGTGATTGCAAGAAAAGTTGGGCGGAAGATTGGCCTTTGTTTTGTTATATATTCAGTTCAAGTCATATTCAGCTCAACTTGATATCATTTCATTTCGTTGCCGACTGAACGCCAAATTAAAATACAAGACTCGTGTACGTCACCATGTCTGCGAGACAACGCAGACAATGAAGCGTAAATCAAATTTGACAAAATTCTGCCTGCCAGTCTGACGAGATTATGTTCATGGCATTTTTTTTTTCTGGATGTTAACTGTGGAATTGGCATGTCAGTCAAACCGCAACCGTCGCAATTGTTCGTATTTGCACAAAGATCCGATCTAAATGATGGTAACTCAATCACAGATCTGCTGGGTGTAAACCGAAATCCCAGCCCAATATTTTGACTGATAGCCGAGGCACGTGATCAAAATAGTGATATCTATAATAACTCATGCTTTTCTGATGGACGTGGGCCCCTTCAAAACTTACCAGTGCTGGGTTATGGAAGGGGGGGGGGGGGGGTCTCGGGTATTGTCTGTGCGTAGAGTGCAAAATTTGGCGTCCAAGCCGCGGAGTTCCCAAGACACATCCCCCACTCCCGTTTCGACAGCGATGGTGCTGTTATTAGGTTAAAATGGTCCATTTGGCTACATCTGTAGAAAGACGGGGAAATCGCCTGGGCGGATGAAAAGAGAGGGAAAAAATCAATAAGAAGGGCTCTTTTCAGAGGTGGGCTAAAAGCACAGTCTGGGAGGAAGAGAGCTACCGAGATCTATTTATAAAGCTCCCACTTTTTCTCTGTGTGTGCAAGGAACCTTTTAAACTGTGCTATCGCATTCGTTAACCTATCCCACGTCACAAGCGTCGAGACCCACGGGAAATTAGGCACTGCATTACAGGAGTTGATAATGGTAATCTATCAGATATGATGTTCAGTATTAGTCAGCGGAAAAATTCTCTTTAGACACAGGCTCTAGAATGTGGTTGCAACATGTCGCTCACGTAGGAAATTAACCCTTGGTGCCGGAATATGTTGTTCAAATAATTCATGTTTCCTTACTTGGCCTACTGTCTAACTCAATCCCTAGTATAGTCAAGCACTTTGCGTGACAGAACGTGCAAGCAGCGCAGACATTTTAATGCGAATGTCATGTATCGTTGTTTCGTGTCACAAAGTCATCACTCATAGATATCACGCAGTTCTGGGGTGTATCCTTTGGGACCTGTAATTTGGCGGCACAATCCACTTATCTATTTCTTCTTCTTTTTTTAGAATGGGAATAGTTGTTGTTTTTTTTTTTGTGTGTGTGCGTGTGGCTTCCGTTTGATTTCTGTAAGAGGAATAACAGCAAACTACGAACGGATGATGTACGCCCATGAGTTCTCTTGTGCGTTCGCTTAATCATGGAAGTGTTTAACATCTCTCCTCGACATCATCGTCTTAATGTGGGCTGATGGGGAACATAAACTTCTGCTTAAAAAGAAACAACATCAATGAAACCCGAGAAGGAAAAGGATACAACTTGAAACAGACTAGGACGTAGCTATTTGAAGGATATTACTTTGTTTCCATCCATTTTCACGTCAGCCCTCAAGGTCGCTAGAATAATGTATGCAAAGATTGTCAGATAATATCAGGTATGTAGACCGATAAACGCCCGTGTCAACAGACTAGCTGATGTGAGACGAGCCGCTAAGATGGTTTTGAATTTTCATGCATTTCCATGCATTACGTCTTGTATGCGTGCAAGACCCCCCCCCCCCCCCACAATGGAAAAGGCATTTGTTGCATACTTTTCTTTTTGTTGTTTTGATTTCCGCGTGTGAATGTGTTTGTGCATGTGAATGTATAAGTGTGGGTGTGTGTGTGTATGTGTGTGTGTGTGAAAGAGAGAGAGAGGGAAAGAGAGAGAACGATTGTAATTTTACAATGATCTGCGGGGAAACGTCAGACCGTTCCTTCTCAAAATTTGCCAAAAATGCCATTGCCAAAATATCGTCATAAGGTTCTACTGAAAATTAAAATGTCATAAGGATATCTGAGAGAGCTGCAAATTATTCATAAAATTGTTCAGCAGAGCTTTGTTAAAAGTAGGATAACTCGTTGAAATGCAATATAAAAAATTAGTTTAGCCTATATATTTTGTAGAATCCACGTGTCTTCTACAAGACTGCGTGTTTATTCCACAGAACCCGACCCCCTCCGTCTGCGAAATTACTTGACGGAAATGTCTAGTCTCGTTCCAGTTGTTTGGTTATAAACACGAAGCCTATCCTTCACCTATTATACAGTGTAATGGCCTATTGACTATCCCTGAATGAACATCTATTAATTTCTTTAAGGTGCGCCTACACGGCATACAAAAAGGTGTCATTTTCGTATGGTCAACTTATTTCTTTTTCATATTTGTCTGTGTATTTAACAGCTATGAAAATCCACATAAGCGAGCACACGAAGAAGATTCTTGACCTATTTGGAACATTTGTCCTGGAGCTAAGAGGAGAAGTAGAAATGAAGGTAAATATTTGTATACCATTCCTTTTTATAATTATGATATGTCACTTTAGCGTATTGATTGAAATACATGACAAATTTTTGCCTTGAATGTACATGATTATAATGTATACCTATATAAGCGTCAATTTTCCCAGAGATGAAATTAATTTGCGAAATCAGTCTTCGAACATTGCATTAAAATGTAAAGCTCCTAAAGTTTATCTTGATTGCAAATAAAAACTTGCACTTTAAGAACAGAGTTATAGAGAACTAACAAATTATATAACAGGAATTACTCAACAGGGCATAGAGATAAGAGCAACAGCTTCCTGTCTATGCCTGTTGTTGTTTCGTGTTTCTCCAGTATTATTATGGACATAATTCTATGCCAGGATGAAGAATATATTCTTACTGCAGCTTTCATCATTATTTCTATTCTGGAGTTGTTTTGTTCCCGCGAGATATAAGTACTCCTTTGTGCACGTAGTTTCGCATCACAGCTATTGAGTGGAATTGACTGGTGAACAATTAGACACAAAAGGCAGACTCAATTACCTTCTAGGCACACGGGAATTTTTCGATTGTTATGATTCTGTATTTTTCTTTCCCCATGTGAATTTCGCCATTATTGTTAACGCATGCACTGGCATAGATTAAATGGCACCACTGAAGCCTGTGCAAATTGCTGGCGAAGCATGTATTCGGGCTCATAACGATTATGCCGTTGCTCCCCCGACACGTCTTTCTATCTATACAGGGCAAAGGCAAACAAACGACGTACTGGTTGAAAGGGGAACTGAAGGGCCAAAACGGGATCTGCGATCTGAAATACCAGGAGATCACCGTTTGACGTCATTAAATCGGCAACGCCACGACGTTCTTGCTCGCGAGCCGACTATACTGGCTGCATGCAGCACATTAACTCACGTAGTTTGACATGCGTGGGACTGACGCTCAAACTACATACAGCTTGAGAAAACGCCGTTACTTTTTTTGTGTGTCTAAATAAAGAGAGAAAAAATGCTTCCTACGGTATAAGAATAGCTTTATATTTACACTGTTGTAGGGATGAGGCGCTGACAAAGAACGTGATAGAAAGTGATATTTTAGAAGCCCGACTTAAGATTGATAGAAACACGATGTCAGCGTAGAATTAGGTCGGTAGAATGTTTAGAAGGAAAGCTACGTTCGTGATTATGAACACCCTTGGGCACATGAAGTAAACAATTCTCTTGTATGACTGATACTTTGATGTGCACAAAATGCAATCAGCACACGATGTGAGCAAGTGGCATTTTATGAAATAAACGTGACAGGGCTCTTCCATTGACTATTTGAAATCGTTTGATTCAATCTTACACTAGACTTAAAATGAACGCACACCGACAAGTGATTTTTTTTTTTCCAGAGATTGTGTATTTTGTTAAACGCGATGATAGTAGGTAATGGTCTGTGCAAACAGGGTTAGTTATCAAATTTCAACAAATCACCGGGTCCTGACACCTTTGTTATTACACTGCACGGCTCACAAGTGACTAAAGCCATGTTATTCATCACGTAGGCCTATTCAAATATTACGCATGCTTCCATTACAAAAGATTCCCTTAAGGGTAGCAGAACGCTTGTCCGAGGTTTTTGTTTTTGTTCTTTGGGGTATGTTTTGTTTAGATTTTGTTCGGTTGTTGTTGGGTTGTTTGTTTTTTTTTTTCCCGAGGCGTAAAAGAACTATGTAGTTTAGTGGATAATGCTCAGGGCTCCTGTTGGGAAGAATCCGTGTTCGAATCCTGTCTGATAATGCGCATACGTCCTTCAACATCGCATTGTTATACCCACGGTAAGGTAATAGACCGAATAATCGCAGGGCACTCTACGTACAGAAAGGTGCTAAGACTGGAGATGCTGCCCCGCGTGGGTAAGTAAGGAGCTACCCTGGGGGGGGGGGGGGGGGGTTCCCTGGGTTATAGAAAAAGCTACCTGCACAGGTTAGACTGTTAAACTTGACTATAGCAACTTCAATGGGTTAGTCTTCACTTTGTTAATGGGACACTGAGTTTTAAAAGCCATTAATTTGAATACCAAATCGAGAAATTATCTACTTGTGTACTTGCAACATTTTCATAACGACGCGTGTATAGGTTAGGATGTTTATATGTGATGGTAATTCATACTTTGCCGACGAAATGAAATACTGAAGTACTGCTATCAGCTTATCCGTGAATATTTGATAGGTGTGTTGGTATCATTAGGTTATGTATGATGGGTGCAGAGCGCCCTAGATGGACGCATACAGTCTGTGAACATGCACACTTCAATTTTCATTTTTATTGTTTTTTATTATTACCATTTTTAGTACCAACTGTAGTTTACACAAGAGTAAGCCCTACATCTTTGGGAGTGTCATTTATGTGTTTTTTATGCGGTCTAGAAACTTGTAAGAAAAAGAGCAAATTGATATGTCCGTTTGGGTAGATTACCTCGAAATAGTGACGAGGAGTGACGAATTTCACGTATCAGCATTAAATCAATTGCAAAGATTTTATAACATCTACAATTTGTAATAGAATACAATTAGAATGCATTATTAATTGTATTAATGCTACATAGTGACCGATATCAGCACTGTGCATATGGTTTTTCTACATTAATAAAGGGTCTTCAGCTCAGTCTGTGCATTGTAGCATTCCCCTCAAGTGAAGCCAGTGCTTTGTGAGTGTAGATTCTAGATAAAGAGCTGAACTGCTTTATGAGATGGAAAAGTGCGAGTGTCTGCTAATGATGCCCAAACTACCAACGTAAAACTGAGCGCAAGACTGGCGTAGTGTGTTAACACTGTCAGAAACTGTGTATGGCCACACTTTGCAACGTGTGTCTACGGAACGCATGTGTTGAAGGAGAGCGCTACACTGAGTGTATAGCTGAAATGGTTTTTACACTGAATCTGCAGTGTGACGGAATTGAGTCGTGAGACAATATTTAGATACATGTACTGCGTTCACACTTTTTTTTTAACCCACCATAGATACGTTCCATTCACACATCGTGACGTGTGTTTACACTGAATCGCGCACTGTGAAGGAATTGAGTAAGACAATATTTAGATACTGCGTTCACACTTTTTTTTTACCCATCATAGATAAGTTTTATTCACACATCGTGGGAGGTATAATTATGCTCTTCCCTTAATTGGGATATATCAACTTTCTTCTGACGTGATTTATTAAATGTAGAGCATTAGACACTTTTTCAGGTGACAAAGAGAGAAAAAACACAAAACCAAACCTGAAATGATGTATAAAATTCATGTAAGGCAGGTGAAGTTATAGATGACTCTCGTCTGCATGTAAACTAAACTGGACACCACAACTGTCGAAATTAAGAATGCTGCATATAGAGAGGTGATTGAATGTTCTTTCGAGGAAGTGAATGTATGTGTGAAGATAGTGATTTTTTCCTCTTTTTTCAGTGATAATTTCCTTCTATAGTAAAAAAGAAAAAAAAAAGACCATTGACTTGTTTGACCACTGTAATGTGTTGTATATTCGCCATAAGTGTACTAGACCTTAATCTTCTATATATTGGTCGGACTGTGTATTGTCCTACGCTGGTTTGCATTATTTCTATTATAGTGCACGTGCAGTTCTTTATGGACTCAGACATAGAGAAAAACACAATACTATTCAGTTCTTCGATAATTGTGCAGGAGGCGCTACGTTGTATTCCAAATTTTTGTACGATATTTGTTGTCCTTTGTAAATCATTATAATGTTGTGCTGATATCCGTTTACATCCCAAGTATGAAGAAAATGTAATTATATATACATTTATATTTTTTTCGTTTGTTATGTTTCTGTTCTGATTGCTATCTTTTGGGTTGTTGAGTGGATATTTACGATCATGATCATGTATATACGACATTTTGTGTAGCACTGATGCCGAGGACATACTCGCGTTGCATCTTGGGTAGTACTAGTACGAGTATTCATCGCTAGCTAATTAATTTGGCGAGTAGCAAGAACAAGGTACAACGTCAGTTGTTTCACATGGAAGCAAATAGGAGGCATGGCGCTCACGAGTTCATCAGCACGGGCGTATAGTGTTCAGCGTTAACAAGGCCCTGAGGAATCCCCAGGACTAGGTGCCTTCCAGACTGCAGGCCTACAAGAGCACTTCAGGTGAAAGAGAAATCTCATGGATAGTTGTACTGTCCGTCTCAGCGTTGTCACCGATACACTTTGTGAACAATGATATCTTCATAGTTGACGGCATCTCTTTTGAAGGATTCTGGTTTGACTGTCTCAGAGGTGGGTGCGGTTGTGTTCAGGAATAATCAAACTGTTTTGACGATGAACGAAGTCACAGTATCTTACCATATAGAGTTGTATCATAGTAAGTGAAGTCATTGCATGTAATAGACGGCTAGTGGAGCCAACGCTAAGAACAATGCATGAACTTGGATATCCAATCGATCAAGTGAGCCTATAAAGCCCGCCGCACACTATACAACTTTCGGTCGCACGACTAAGCGACTTTGGATCTGAAATAAACGAGCGTGTTCATTCTGAGGCTATTGTGATTTATTTCGGATCCAAAGTCTGTCAGTCGTATGACCGAAAGTCGCATAGTGTGCGGCGGGCTTAAGTCAACGTAAGAGTTATAACCAGACCTTCTCGACTTTGGGGCTGAAACTTTCAGGGTATATGAAGTTTCATAATAGTGTAGTTGCATTGTTTTCCCTTTTTACGGCTCTTTGAAGAGCTGACAAGTTTATGAGGAAGGGGTTTGGAAATGTCAAGTTTACTATCACTTTATGCTGTGAACAGCGCAGTGTACATTGTGACAGTAGCATATTCCTTCTAGCAGTATATTATATGGCTAATTAGTATTGTTTCAGTTTCATGTGACATTTACTGTAGAATGTGGGAATGAATTCTTCTACTCGTAATATTCTGAAGCTTACGGTGCGTGATCAACTAACTGTTCAGTAAATGCGTAGAACAATATTTTTGTTAGCCTTATGAAATGATGAAAAATGGAAACGTGTACGATTGCATACACTTATTACGGCATTGTCGACCAAACTGTGTACAATATAACCGTACTGACGTCGGTACGTATATAAATGATAATACGATGTTTTTGTGAATAGCTTGTAGCCCACGCGTGAAAAACGTGAGGTAATCGGACACGGATATTCAGTATCGTGCGTTACAGTGAGTTCATGTAAAAATGCGATTGCTTCATAATCATCGGGTTGCTATGGAAACTAAAAAGAACATTGCGATTCACACCTGATACTGTTTTTATCATGTGGCCCATGGAGCAGACGACACATTTTTATGCCGGCCGCTCCTTCTTGTATGCTATTTGATATTGACATTGTAAATATATGAATTGACATTTAGCAATTTTCTGTGAATTTTTAGTGTAGAACTCATGTGAGTTAAAGATGAAAAAAAAAAAGATTGCGGTATAACGTATACACGGATAAGCTTTATTCAATGTATATTCCGTCCTCGCTCCTATTATTACGTGAAGCTTCGTAGAGGTTAGAATAGCGCGTCTGGTCTGCGTGTATGAAGAACAAGGCGACATGAGTGTGTCTAATGAGCGTAAGACTATGGAAAGACAGTGAGGGTTAAAGTTCGTGTTTCTTGTCGAAAAGTAATGCTTCCTATGTGATTTGATTTCTCCGTGGATAACCTCTTTTACGTACTGTATAATTTTACTTATGATCGTTTGCCCATTTTTTACCATGATTACTTATTTTGTGTGTCACCTTTTTTTTTTCCGGTTTGCTTTTGTTCTTCTATTTCCTGAGACTGTTTGTTTGTATTCCGTATGATATCAACTGGTGAATTATTACTCGATTCGTGTGAAATAATCGTTCCTTTATACAAATATAACTGCTGCTTTAGATTAGAATGATATTGTTACGACCGTTGTCATTCATTTTTATCCATGATTAGGTCTATTAAGCTCGTTTCCATTCTGTGTGCTATTGACATTTCGTCACGACTTGTCAGGAACGCTGATAAAGCGTACGATATATGCCTCCTTGTATGTAAATTTCTCGATGACATAATCGTAATTCAGTGTGCTTTTACATAATCATAAACAAACGTTGGAAAGACACTCGTTCATTCGCGTATGAAAGAGGCGCGTTAATTGGTCCTATTTTCCGACAGAAAGTGTTCATATTCGTTAATCTACATGAACTTCGTAAAGTCAGTATCGCGCAGTGAAAATCACTTTTTTTTTACCGAACGTAGCATTGCATTATGTTCAAATTATTTCGACTAGTCACTCAACTTTTTAATGAAGCGATAGCTAGCAGAATACCGAAACCGTAACACTTTAATTTTGAGGTGCTTGAAACGTCATGAAATGAAAACATAAAATTATGTTACTAATCAACAATGTGAGTATTAATGCACAATGGTAAATTTAAGTACCATTTTTATGGAACGCCCCCTAGAGTAGGACATGGCCTCGTCTATATAGTTGCTTGCTAATACCAAAATGTTATTAGCGTCATCATTTTCAGCAGTTATTTAGTGATTGGGTCAAGTACTGACGACCAGCAGATGTAATCTGTACGTATAGAAATGTAAATAGTGGTTCACTCTCGAGGCAAACGTATTTCTAGTATTTATTCGAAAGTAATACATGTATATATCAATCACGAGAGTGGGTTATCTACTTCGCGCGCTTCTCGGAACAAAATGTTTTAGTTTTTCTTTCCTCTCATTTTCTACGTATGATGTATCAGTACAAACGGGAGTACGATTCCTCGCGAGATGATAAACGGCAGCTTTGTATGATGATTTTACATAATGATATGTTGCAATGTAGTTTTTAAAGGACACTGATTAGATGGTGATTATGACAAAACCCATGGAAAGATAAAACTGCGAAAAATAGGATCGTGTATAAAGGGCAATGTTTGATTATCTATTATGTCATAACGTACGATATTTTTTTTTTCCCAGTAGTACTCAAAACAGGAACAGTTGTAGGAGAGATTAGACGCTGCTAAAGCATGTAGACTCGATTACGCTATCAGCTACAGAAGTGTTCGTATTGATAATGGCACCAAACACGAGTCTGAAATGGGTATTTTGCAATGTGGACTAAGTGCATTGATGTCGCTATTCGGTTCCCCCGATTTTTCCGTCAGGGTTTTTTGTTTTTTGTTTTTTTATTTTTGTTTTTTGTTTTTTAGCATTGTCTCCAGCGTGAACGGTATCCATTTATACATTCGGTGGAACTAGCATTGGTGCAAACGAATATTTACGTGAAGTACCCACAATGATGTTTATCCTTTACGCGTGTGATGTGGACAAAGGAGTATTCAAACATGATATATGTATATATAAATAAACATATATATATATATATACATATATATATATATACCAGCTGGTTTTGGAAATCCTTTGCTTTGAATTGTGTGATTATTTCGGCTTATTGTGTCTTCCTTAAAATTCACGAGGGGTGTCTGTTCATAATTTCGAGGTTGAAATTGGGCAAATAAAATATGGATTACTCCCACCTCAAACGTAAGAAACATGAAGCTCTGAGCTCAAAGGGGAAAGAAAGAGAGGGGATGCGTTCTGGGAAGCAACGGGGGAGAGAGAAAAGAGATGAGAAAGATACAGGGCGGAGAGAGAGAGAGGGGGTGGGTATCGTAGAGAGGGATTGGGCTTCCGTGACACAGTCATTGGCCCATTATACCGAAACCACCATGTGAGATGGAATTGCGACAGCTTCAAGACAACCTCAAGATCGTAATACTATTTTCAATATTCTCTCCCCCCCCCCCCCCCGCACCCAACAACTTTTTTTTCTGATGACAGCACTGTCTTAAAGGGTTTACGGTCCGTCTCCTCGTATCCAAGATACCGTCGTTATGACGTAGAAATCAGCATCCCGACGAAAATGCTCCATGCAGATGGTTAGGGAGGGGTCCAAGAGGGCTATGCTCTGGAAGAGGGCTATAGTCAAGGAGGGAATCTTTTGAGATGAGTTGAGTTTGAGCTTATATATATAATAAAAAGCTTGCTTTAAGCTTAAAGATAGCTACATATTTCAGCAATACCGTGAATGATAACATAATATAGATAAAAACACAAAAGGATACAAGATAAATTCAAAACAGACAATGAAGGGAAAGAGAAAGTGTTAATAATCATTATAAGGGAAATGTTTTGTTAAGAAGCAACAAGTGCACCACAGCGTATGTTTTATGAGCGGAAACGGCGAACAAATCTGTTTTCGATTCGGATGAGCGCAACAGAATTATAAGGCAAGATCGTGTAATTGAGGCGAGAGATGGGAAGAGATTAAAGAAGAAGAAGAAGAAGAAGAAAAGGTGAGCAGCTGAGAAAAAGCTAGACCACACTTGAGCTATCAACGGCAGCCACAAACCACGGCGAATATTCCCGCGCAAACCCGGAGTGGTTCTTGTATAATGCAATTAACGACGATGAATTTAGAATGACGACTCCTCCGAGATTTGTAACTCGCTCCACGGAGAGGCGTTGGGCGCGCATATCCATTTCAAAACTGCGATACGTTTTCAGCACTTTGCTGTCTTCAACGCTTAGAACTCGTCCCACACGATACTTTCTTCGCGTTGATAGGAAGGACTGCTGCGCACGTTTATAGCCTGACGATGATGCTTTTTTTTTTCTTCCGCCGTCGCACTGTACTTTTCACCGGCGCCGCATCACATTGCAGGAGTTAGCACGTACACTGCACTCTTTGCGGTTGAAGCAGCCGGAGAATTCGAAAGGAGACTTGAAATGTGTAAGATTAAGCCAGGCGACGTATATTCATTCGTGACTCCGCTCCCAGAAGACGGTTATACAGTATTAGCTCCTATACGCTGGGAATGGTCAAACTGCGTACGTCATAGATATAGAGCTCTCATTCCGGAACATCGTTTTGGCTCGGGAACAGGGACAGACAATACTGGCCCAAACAAAACCTGTACCATTTCCACAACATAATTCTACAGCATTGTAATGTTCTAATGAATATTCATGATATTAATCATAATGAAATTGCTGATGACGTTCTAGTATAGTAATGAATATAGTAGTTGTAGTAGTAGTAGTAGTAGTGGTAGTAGTAGTACCTAGTAGTAGTGTAGTAGTAGTACACTGTGGTACAATAATGAATAGTACAATAACGGTATCAGCAGTAGCAACAGCAACAGTATATAGGATCTATAAAAAGTTGACATGGCTCGCCAGAGTATGGATAAACACAACACAACAGAGCATAGGCGTACCCAGGATTTTTTAGAGGGGGGTGTTCAGTGGCGTACCGTGGGTCAAGACATTGGGGGGGGGGCGCACCTCATGGCCGGAAGCAACATCAGAATTGCATAATTGTACAATTAAATGCGAGCGAGCGGAGCGAGCGAGCTTGAAAATTTTGATGTTTTACAGTCCCCAAACTGCCGTTTGTAGCTATGTATAATAATATATGTATATAAATATATATATATATATATATTTGCTTTGGAAATTAAGGGGGTTGCACCGGGTGCAACTGCTGGCAGTTGCTGGCAGTAACATCAGGAGAATGGCATAACGATTAAATGCGAGCGAGCGAAGCGAGCGAGCTTGAAAATTTTGACATTTTAAGTCCCCAAACTGCCGTTGGCAGCTATATTTTTTTGCTTTAGAAATTAAGGGGAGGGGGGCGCACTGGGCGCAACTGCTGGTAATTACTGACAGCAACATCAGGAGAATTGCATATGCGAGCGAGCGAAGCGAGCGAGCTTGAAAATTTTGACATTTTACAGTCCCAAAACTGCCGTTTGTAGCTATATTTTTTCGCCTTAGAAATTAAGGGGAGGGGAAGCACCGGGCGCAACTGCTGGCAATTACTGACAGCAACATCAGGAGAATTGCATAACGATAAAATGCGAGCGAGCGAAGCGAGCGAGCTTAAAAATTTTGACATTTTACAGTCCCAAAACTGCCCTTTGTAGCTATATTTTTTCGCTTTGGAAATTAAGGGGAGGGGGCGCACCGGGCGCAACTGCTGGCAATTGCTGACAGCAACATCAGGAGAATTGCATAACGATTAAATGCGAGCGAACGAAGCAAGCGAGCTTGAACATTTTGACATTTTACAGTCCTCAAACTGCCGTTTGTAGCTATATTTTTTCGCTTTAGAAATTAATGGGAGGGGCGCACCGGGCGCAACTGCTGGCAATTACTGACAGCAACATCAGGAGAATTGCATAACGATTAAATGCGAGCGAGCGAAGCAAGCGAGCTTGAAAATTTTGATATTTTACAGTCCCAAAACTGCCGTTTGTAGCTATGTATAATAATATATGTATATATATATATAATATATATATATTTGCTTTGGACATTAAGGGGGTTGCACCGGGTGCAACTGCTGGCAGTTGCTGGCAGTAACATCAGGAGAATGGCATAACGATTAAATGCGAGCGAGCGAAGCGAGCGAGCTTGAAAATTTTGACATTTTAAGTCCCCAAACTGCCGTTGGCAGCTATATTTTTTCGCTTTAGAAATTAAGGGGAGGGGGCGCACCGGGTGCAACTGCTGGCAGTTGCTGGCAGTAACATCAGGAGAATGGCATAACGATTAAATGCGAGCGAAAGTCCACTTGATATGCTTTTTCGAGCACTTAAAAGGTTTTTTTTTTTTTGAGGGTGATATAAAATCTGATAAATTTAAGAGGGGTCTTTTGAGGGTGATTTAAATGTATAAATAGGCAACCCTAAATTTTGATATATTTTGGCGAGCGAGCGCAGCAAGCGAGCCGAAAATTTTTATATTTCAGCTTTATACATAACATGGAATTCTTGTCATTTTTGGTTATTAAATCTTCAAATTACAATTCTAATCATTCATAATCATCCTTATAGATAACGATTTGTTCCAACAGTGTCCAACCCCATCCCGGTAGGGACTTAAAAAAAGTCCACATGATGTGCTTTTTCAAGTACTTATAGAAGGGGTCTTTTTGAGGGTGTTTTAAATGTAATAGATATTGAAGAATTTTGGCGAGCGAGTGCAGCGAGCGAGCCGAAAATTTTTGTATTTCAGCTTACAAAACATGGAATTCTTGTCATTTTTGGTTATTAAATCTTCGAATGACAATTCTAATCAAGATATAGTGACGGTCTTATAGATAACGATTTATACCAACAGTGTTCAACCCCAATCCCATCCCGGTAGGGACTTTAAAAAAGTCCACTTGATGTGCTTTTTCGAGCACTTAAAAGGTTTTTTTTTTTTGAGGGTGATATAAAATCTGATAAATTTTGATAAATTTTGGCGAGCGAGCGCAGCGAGCGAGCCGACAATTTTTGTATTTCACCTTACAAAACATGGAATTCTTGTCATTTTGGGGTTATTAAATCTTACAATTCTAATCAAGATGGGATAGTGACGGCTTCATAGATAACGATTTATGCCAACAAACTAAGGACTTGGAAAAATACTCTAAATTACTACGAGTGAGTGACCCGAAATTTTTATATTTCCACGTCATCATTACGTTTTGTTCTTCTTTTTTTTTGGATAAATTTTGGCGAGCGGGCGCAGCGAGCGAGCCGAAAATTTGTATATTTCAGCGTTACAAAACATGGAATTCATGTTTTGTTTTTATCTTGTTTGATTTGGTTTTCTGTTTGCGCGTCAGCTTCGCGCGCGGTGCAGTAACGTAGTATTAACACGTACTGTACACGAGTTCTTTAGTGCGTATGATATTATGTAACTCCATAATGTATCATCATCCACACAAACATTAAAACAAGGAAGAGAGAGAGAAAAAAATGAACGCAAAAGAAAGGAAATGCGGAATTCAAAACGGAAATAAAAGCGGTAAAGACAGCTTTTGTTTCATTTGTCAACATCTAAGCATTGCTGAAGAGGGGTGTTGAATAGCTCAAACACCTCCCTCTTGCCCAAGGGGGGTGTTTGAACATCTTAAACACCCCCCTTTTGGCAAAGGGGGGTGTTTGAACACCCAAAACACCCCCCCCCCCCCCCCTCGGTACGCCCTTGCAACAGAGCAACACGTACAGACACAACTATTTATTCGAGCCTTCTTAAGACATATTGCTTTCCGGAATTGTCCCATTTTTTTTTTTTTTTTTTTTTTGGACGAAAGTAATGATCTTCTCCGTCATCTGTAGACATTTTTTGTGGGTTTTTTTCTCTTTATCTTTATGATTATACACGTGCGGCACGGGATAATCTCAATACAATTACAACGACAGCTTTTCTTTATTAGGTCTTGTCTCTCTTATGCCTGTTACCAAGTATCTTTTATTCACATCCGAGTTCGAGAGGGGCAGGGCATCTTGAGCAAGGACAAAATGCACCAGGTTGGAATCGAATCCCGGATGCCTTCTAGTAAGAATCCAGAGCACTGCACTACTCTCCACTATAATACACTATACACTGCAGAGTCCCTGCAATGTGCTCCGGCAAACTAGCATGCAGAATTATGAGAGACGCAACATTGGATGTGCTTTTTTCTTCTCCCCCCTCCCTCTCTCTGACTTCGTCTAGAAGATCTCCCCTGTCTCTAACCCTCTTTTCTCTCCTCCTCCTCCTCCTCCTACTCCTCCTCCTCCTACTCTCACGCTGTCTCTCCCTCTGTCTCTCTTTCTGTCTCTTTTTGACACACATCGATTTATCAAAGAATTGAAGTTTATTTACGATCATTGCGGGACAATTAATATTGCATCCGGGTCAAGTGTTCGGGGTCAGGGCCCTTCCTCTTCTATATAGTATTTAATCCGGCTAATTTCTCGCATTCGCAACATCACGGTCCTCCCTCATTCATCGATCTTCTAGAAACCGTCGGCTGGTTGTCAAGTCGCTCCTCTTTCAGGAAGAATAACAACATTTCACTGATAATTCGGTACTTTTTATTATACACTCACAACCCGGGCGCCACAGCATATTTTTCTGTCTGTTGTGTTCACGCTCTCGCAAAATTCCAGACCTCTTTCATTCATGACCCGACAAGGTTGCAGAGAATGAAGTTGGTAAACTAGACGAAAATGAATGCAAATTATTTTTTCAGTGTTATAGATGTAGGCCTAATGATTTTCGCAGAAGAGCGAGGGCAATGGCATATGTGTAATGGGCCTATTTGAGTTTTCATTATGATAATGAACTTTTGAGGCACTTCGCAAACTGCTGCCAAATCAAATTTAGATTTGTACTTTCTTATGCAAAGAAAATGAGCAAAACAGGGAGGAAAAGGTTTGTACAGTATTTACATACCGGTATACATACATACATACATACATACATACATACATATCCATATCTATCTATATATTGGTTTTTGCATTCATTTCGCATGTTTGTCATTCAAGTTGAATATCGGTTCGTTCAAATTCACGCAAAAAGATAGCACCATGAAGATAGTCATTCAACTTCGTTTTTCGATCACTGAATTTCGCACTTCGTTCAGACAATTTAGCAATTACATCGTTCAAATCAGACTTTCGTCGGAATGCGAAGGAGCGTCTCTACGAGCATTCAAGTTCGCAAATGAGCATTCAAATTCGGAGTTATTTCATTACAATTAGCAGCGAAGGGTTGGCGACCGGGCAGCTGCAGATCAAGCCGATATTGACCATGACAAAATGGCAAGCACATGTCATACAAGTCTGAAGGCGCAAGATTGACTACATATCAGACACACACACACAGACACACACACAGACACACAGACACACACACACACACACCAGAAGCGGATCTAGAGGGGGGGTTGGGGGGTTGCAACCCCCCCCCCCCCCAAAAAAAAAAAAAAAAAAATCCGGGGACCATTTTTTGTTAAATCTTATCTTTCTTTTTTTTAACTTGTAATTTTTAATTTGGCAATGACCTCTATACCAAAAAATAGTGGTGTTTTAGATGCAAGAAAACGCCATTTTCACACACAGATTTTCAAAAATTCTCCCACACCCCCCCTCGCTCGCTACGCTCCCTCGCATACCGCCCCAACCCCCCCCCCTTTATACAAAGCTAGATCCGCCCCTGCACACACACACACACACACACACACACACACACACACACACACACACACACACACACAAACCAAACAAAAACAAAAACAAACAAACAAACACAAAACAAAACAAAAGAATATACCCATAACTGGGGGGAGGGGGGGGGGGGGGGCTTCCGAAGAATAACAAATAACGCTTTCAATGGGTTATGCAATGAGCCAGGTGGCATACTCGAAGCCCTCAGTCAGAAATTACATAAAAAACAGTACCCAAACCGAATTGGTTATATACATAATAATGATATGATATGTACATAATTGGTAGTACAAGGTATCATTATTATCTATTATGCGTCTCATCTATTTCTCAGGCACTCAAAGCAATAGACCAATATACCAGGATGAGAGAATTGTTCATGTTGTATTATGAACTTTCTTGATAACCTTACTGCCACTCTATTATTGTCTGAAGATAGCATGAAAACTCACTGTTTGCTATGTCGCAGGGAAATATCGAGTGCCTTATGTTGCTTCACAAAACAAATTCCTATGTTCATTTCATCGCCCAGCACTCCCGATCGAGCGAAGGAGGATTGCTGCCATAACGCGTTGGTGTATAGTGTTTGGTGTTTGGGTTTGTTTTTTAGTGTAGCTATATATGTATTTCGCTGGGGACTGGGGCAAGAAATCGGCGCAAGGTTGCGAAGCTGAGTGCATGTATCTCTTAATCTTTGCTTCTGCCCAGGTGAGAACTGAAAGGCTTAGGATGTCATCTATCCGTACGGCGTGTTATCTCTCACCTAGATAATTGTGTTGGGGTTTCTTCCTTTCTAATGTCCTTCTTTTTGCTTCTGAAACGTATTTGCAAACTCAGAGATATCATGGTGCAGATATTCATCGACAAGTATGTTGCACAAAAAAAAAAAAAATCACACCAGCGAGTCGTCCTTGTATTTTCCTTGATTGCATCCAATTTATCATTTAAACACCCTATATACCTACTGAAATTTAAATGGGAACGGACATATTATTCTATCATTCCCGTGACCCTGAACGATTAAGATTTCGATTGCATTTGAACGAGTAACTCTATATGTTTATAAATTGTGTCACAATTATTACTGTGTAATGATATGTATTATTTTTTTTAATCGTTACCATGACAACGTCACAAGACGTCAGAGAATGACGAGGACCTTAATTGCGAGTGAATGAGTAATTTTGAATCTATAAATGTAGTTACTTTCATTGCATTTTAGAACTATTTCACTCACGTCATTGGAAATATGTGCATTTTCAAAAATAACCCGTTACCATGACAACGGAAAAAGACATCAGAGAATAACTAGGACTTTAATCGTAATTGAATGAGTAATTCCAAATCTATAAAGTTAGTCACTTTCCTTACATTTTATAGTGTGGTATAATTTGAAATCTATTCTTTAAAGTGCATTACCATGGCGACAGAAAAAGACGTCTGAGGTACCCAAAATTCACATCTGCTCAATAGAATACATCTTATGCATGTGTTCCGAATTTGGTGCTTTTAGACAAATTTGAACAATTATTTCACTATGCCGCTGGACTATCTCCCATACTTTCTGTCTTCATACAGGTGTGTGCTATAGAGCAGAATACACTGTATAAGTAATTATCATTATCCAGCAAGCACGGAGAAGAAGAAGAAGAAATCAATTATCTCCGTGAATTACGTTAAGAGTTATCTTACGGAGGTTAAGTGAATTAATGAGAAAATGGAATAAAAGGTAAACGATTGAGGAGCCATTGCGCGAAGATGAAAGGAATAATTTGAAATGAAATCATCATTAAACATTCCCAGGTCGAAAAACCAGTAGAAACCAGTAATCATTTTTAACTGGTCTTAACTGGTTTTAACTGGTCTTAAGGCAACTCCAAATTTCCAGTAACAAAATAAGCAATTCTAATTGAAGCCAGTTGATACAAGTTGAAGACGTACTGGTACCAGTTGATACCAGTTTATACCAGTTGAAGTTGCACTGCTTACCAGTTGAAACCAGTACAAGTCTACTGGTGGCCAGTTGATACCAGTTCAAGTATCATTGTACCAGTTGGTAACAGTTCCTGCCTGTTGAAGTCTTACTGGTACCAGTTGATACCAATTGAAGTCTACTGGTGTACAAGTTGATTAATTGTTAAACGAGCTGTTGTATGAAAGGACACATTGTGGTCTGACTTATGGAAATAGCAATCGCCTGAAGGAGGTTAAAGATGATACATTAAGCATTGAAATGTCCCCTGCTTGTTTATGTTTGCAATAACTTATAATGTTTCAATAGATAGGTCTGATATATTGGTCTACGCCGCTGGACTGACACACAATGAATAATCAAAACTGCATTACCATGTTTTAGTGCACTCAAGGGGAGCACCAGCTAAGAGAATGGCAACTTATTACCATGGGTCCGCATACCCTTCCTCCCCCACAAAAAACAAAAAACAAAAAACAAAGAAAAAACAAAAACAAAATAAAACAAAATACACACACACACACACACACACACACACACACACGAAAAACACAATACTTTACGATACTTTACAATACTTGAGCACTGTAAAACAATTACAGTTGCAACGCTTATCCGAAACCTGTAATATTCTTCGACACATCTACGCACGCAAAGACAAATATTCAGAAGAAACAAAGAACCTGAAGCAAACATCCTTTTTTCCAATCATCTTGCTTAGGACGAATCCCCGCCCCTCTCCTCTCACCCCGGCCACGCTGTGGACGCATCCTCATCTCCATGGTTACTGTCGGCTGCAAAACTTTCTCTTGCCTGGATGGGTTCATCAGTTCACTCACTGTAAACTTACAAACATCCTTTTCTTTGGATGCATCCGTCTATAACACTCGGGTCAGTGCGGCCAGAAACGTGTTACGATACATTAGACATTCTTCAGAATACTGAACGACATTCCGCAAAATCGATATAAAGCACTCAAAGTCAAGCATCTGTGATAACACATAATATCCTATCGCAAAAAACAGACCAGAATTCACGAAATAGATAACACGAAAAGATAAGAAGTTGCTCATGACTTGGAAATGATTTGCGTGCCGCTAACTCGCCTGGAAATTCCACCGGAGGTCACGACCCTTCTAAGCCCGAACTTCCCTTCTTTTTTTTCTTCTTCTTCTCCTTCTTCTTAACACTTCCTCTCCTTCTTCAAGTCAAATAAAAGAATTGGCCAAAAGCAAAAACAAAATTTAGTTAGCCTGTCATAAACAAATACCCTTGTACTAGAATTGTTCATTTGCCAAAATGTGTGAGATGACTACAGTTCAGGCGTCAATATAACCGTCACAACGATTAAAAGTTTAATGGTAACATATCTTTTCGTTTGCCAGAACATAAAACCCGGTTGTGCAAAATATGGCCCCTCTGAGGGAAATACATTAAGATTAACAAAGTGGTCGCGAAAATGAAATACATGTATGCATGTACACACATATATATATATATATATATACATATATATATATATATATATATATATATATATATATATATATATATATATATATATATATATATACTGTATATATATGTAGTTTATACATATATGTATAATATACATATATGTGATAAAAACCTAAAATGGCAATAGATCTAAGGTTTTTATCACATATATGTATATTATACATATATGTATAATGTATATATATATGTATATACATATATATGTATACACACACACACACATATATATATATATATATATATATATATATATATATATATATATATATATATATATATATATATATATATATATATATTGTATATTGTATATGGTGTGTGTGCTTTTTGTGTGTCAAAGATTTGAATTCAATAAACAGGCATCAATCATTATTCTGTATACACACGGTGTGTATACAGAATAAAGTGTCGAGTGGTACCTACTGATCTATTTAAAACTAAACATACTATTAAAAAAAAAAATGGTCACTGTCATTGACGTAATAATAATACGCCGAGGTACACGATTGACTGGACAATGATGTATGGAGCAGCAAACATTGTACACTCAGCGTGTTCGCATTCCTACGTTGCCAAGCCAATATGATTATTCCTTTCAGCGAGCACAAGTCATGCCGGGGAAAAGGGAGATTTCTTGATGTCCTCTGATATCTTAATATTGCATTCTTCTTCACTTGTTGGTAATCTGCTTCTTTCAACCTTGAAGATTCTTGCAGTACATATACTTGGTAACAGTGTGAGTCATAGGGGTAGGGTGCATGTTCCAACAATTTACAAGGTGCGACTAAAAACTGCCTCGAAACTAGCTGTTGCTGCCTTTTGTCGCCAGGAGACGAAATGCATTGCCCGAGAACAGTCAATGCTTTCTTCCTTTTCTATCAGTGATTCTCGTTCATTGCTTTTTCAGGGTTTTTATTTCAGTTGATGGTATGCAAACAAACTTGAAAGAGCTAACTTGCGAGAACTTCACAATAAATCATGCGCTTGTTTCATTCAAAAGAATATTTCGGTTGTCAAATAGCCCACCCTTTATTGTGAGCTCTCCATTCTTTTTCTGTTTTTCAAACTGTTGTCATAAAAAATAGTTTCACTGTGGCATTGATTGACCAAAAGTTTTGCATTTGACCAAAGATTCACGCAGAAAGAAATTACCGAGGACATTCAAACTACTGCTCACTTATTCAGGCAAATGTTTCTGCTGCTAGGCGAGTGAGGACTCTGTCTTCATTACAGTGACAAATTGGTTAGTTGATTTTCTCAGTTGGATGCGGACGATTTCGGGAAATACGATTTCAATAATTAATGCCATCTCCGGGGAAAATTCCCCGTTGTCACATACATAACTCATTTGTGGCACTTAACCATTTGCTTGCCCTCATTTTTTTTTTTTTTCATAGGGAATTCAAAGGATATTTTGTTTTGCCGCCTGCTGCTACGGCGATAAAGCAATATCAATTGGACGTTTATGATGAAATTAACTTCATAGTATATGAATACATTGTATCATTTCATGGATCCTGTCAATACAACACTGGTATATGAAAATAGAAAATCTACGCTACCGTGGATCTCTGCTGACGGCAGGTGTGCATCTGTCTGAAAACTTATTTGCAAAGGCACAAACGAACGCAGTGGCGGATCCAGAGGGGGCCGCAACCGGTGCACGCCCCCCCCCTTTATTTTTCATAAAAAACAAAAGAAATAAAAAGAAAAACAATGAAATGAAACCCGGAAGTGGCACCAAAAATATTAGTCACGCCCCCCCCCCCCTTTACAAAATTCCTGGATCCGCCCCTGCGAACGTACATACAGAGTCTTACACACACACACACACACATACACACACCCACATGCCGAACTGGTAGCAGAGATACATTCATCACTTTACTCTGCAATTTTTTTTTTTAATTCTCTGTGTTCTCTTCATTCAAGACAGAAACCCATCTCAATCAATTTAAGACCATACACAGTATCATTTCGGACTCACTTAACAGGAATGTCACTTTAACGGGATATTGTTTCCAGGGCACCGTTTTCACTGTTTAAGGAAGATGAGATATTGGTTGCAGGGTACAACAGAAATGCCATACAATTTAACTAAATGGATGGGAATAATTCAATGTATGTGTGGAGAAAGAACCACTAAAAGGCTTCTAGATTAAAAAAACAACAACAACAACAACGAATCAGCAGGCTTAGCATTAACTCTTGCATGCTTTGGCGAAACATTCTGTTTTTCAGATCTATGTAACTTTTTATAGATATTTATCATGCTGGACATGTAATGAGCAAAGTTGAAGAGAAAACACCAGGCTTTGCTTTGATGTAAATTTTAAGACAAATCTAAATTTATTTTTCTTTCAAATGACCAGTAGATCCATGGGTTTTGCCCACAAAACAGTGGCAGAAACTTAGAATTTACACACAAATCCAATAGGTAACACTGCTTGACAATTATTCGCCACATAATGCAAGCTACATGTGACAGGAATGGAATGGGAGTGATACTTTCCTTGCACTGTGCATTTGGCAATTTATCAATCAGGGTGGATTTGTGCGTTTGAGCAAAATGTGGTAACTTGGCACGCCGTCGACTGAGTTACGCATACGAATGTGGCACATACAGTTAATTAGACAGCAATTCACAAAGGAATAGTCACAGCTGTTTAACACACTTTGCCATCAAGCAGTATAATGCATCAGGTGGTCCAGCCCTCTGTGCCAAGCTATGTTCAAAACTGTGAACATATTCACAATACTATCAAAGTTAACTACATGTCTTTACAACAAAACATATGTTTGTAGGTACATACAGTAAGTCCAAGATAGGGATTATGAACATTCAAGTTGCCGGAAGTTGCATGGTGTAGGCCCATGTACTAAACCCTTTATGGGGGTGTGGGGATGATTCAATTTCTGACGTTTTCTCATGGGAAGCACTGCTTTATCGCGACAAGTGGATCAAGTCATTCCACCTATAGTATTGGATACCACCGGTAGATATTTTTACAATCCAAAACCATGGATATAACGCATGTGCTCTCTTAACCCGTTGAGGACGAGTCCTGAGTATACTCGGGCGGGTGTCTATGGGAAATGCGTCTTGTAGCAAAGTCAGTCCATCCTCAATGGGTTACGCTATCTGTTAGATGCTTAAATACATATTACATTTCTCAGGGAACTTGGAGTCTTATTGTCAAGGAGGGCAAGAAATCTGTGTTTGCAAGTTTTGGGAAAATATTGAAAAAGTTGATCGAGAAAGCCAGGGGCAATCACTGCTGACTACATTTAGTATTTCTATTTTTGAATTATCATCATTAATGGCAATTCACTTACCAAACTTCCTAACATGAAGGAAGTGTCTATGGTGAAAATTAACAGTAGTACCCGTAACATACTTAAAAGGTCCTACCCAACAAATTTTAAAAGCATTGCACAGAAGGATGATGTTTGGCAGCAGAACAGCACTCTTGAGAGCTCAAGACATGCTGCGCAATCGGGAAGACAGCGCTGACCATTTCTTGGGAGTCCTAAAGGCGTCTCTAAACTTTCTCCAGATAAATGGGTGATTTCTCATCTAATTACCAGAACTTAAATCTCAAGTGCTCTATACACAGATTCAAAGCATTCATGACTGTCAAAATCCAATGAGCCACATCATTGATCTTTCCAATATCTAAAATTCTGATGTGTTTTGTTTGTTGTTGTTTTTTCTCATAACAATACACTATGGTGCAAAGTGTACAGTGTGGGAAGCTGTGATATATTAATTCCTTCAGGCAAACAAACTTAATAAGCTATTGATATCAATCAAGACCAGCACAAGAAAAAATAGGCAGAGGGTGGGCATGAAAAGAACACTGTAAACATATCAGAAATGCAAAGTGGATGTCTTTATATCTGCTGGCCTGATCTGTTTTTTCTCTCTTTTATTCTGTTTTTGATATTTTGTATTGAGGGGTCAGATTTTCTGTGAATCCATCACTCAAGAGACAAACAGTCTGGATAAAGTTTAACATTGAGTCAGACTTCCACTTCAAGCGGGAAATTAAGTTTGGGTTCAACGATTAATGTTCTGCAATGCCCACTTAATATATAACTTCTCATTAAGACCAAGGAGAAATACGGCCTAGAATCTAACAAGGTAACCATATACGAAAAAAAGAAAATGGTCCAGAGCAAAGTTTTAGCCAATCATATTCAATTTGACTTGACCTTCACTATGTCCTGAGT
The DNA here is from genome assembly GCF_040938485.1 of Diadema antillarum. Classification (NCBI taxonomy): domain Eukaryota; kingdom Metazoa; phylum Echinodermata; class Echinoidea; order Diadematoida; family Diadematidae; genus Diadema; species Diadema antillarum. Next base: position 649,394 of record NW_027270905.1, on the reverse strand, counting down.
GTGGGTAGATCTGGTGCTGCACTGTGCGTACAGGGAAGGCATCTAACACAGTACCAAGTCAGTCCCATGCACTTTGACCTGCTTGTATAAACCCTGGAGTTGAACATGACTAAAAAGGTCAGTCTCGTGGTGCAATGACGGTTGTCAAGGTGATCAGTCAGTACGACTAATGTACAGGTAATGTACGTTGACACCAACTCCGTGGATTCAAACCATGGGTGCATCAGCCAACTTCAGTGTCTCTTTTTGGGGGGTACCATCTGTTGTCATGACTCAGAGGAGCTCGCTGAACTTTTTGACCTCCGCTTTGGCGGTTCCCCAGACATGGCTGCTGCAATCTCCGCTGCATAGGTCTCCCGTATGATCTTGTACGCCTGCTTCGTGGCGAACGGGATGCCCGTGACGGGGTCAACGTAGCGGGCCGGGTACCTTGTGATGGGGCACAACTGCTTGGGCTGAGCTCGCTTCTTGCCTCGGGGGAAGGTGTCCTTGAACATCTGTGGGTCACTGTAGGTGATGAAATTCCTGCTGCATTTTTCAGCCACCTTTGTTCTCGCTGTCTTCTCTGAACCCGACGATCTGCATATCAAAATATGTTTTAGTTGCATTAAAAGTTAAGAATTTAAACTTTGTATAAGTTTATCAGATTAACCTATGTGTAATAACCAGTTACAATAAATCAAGAGTTTGTTTGAAGCACACATAAGCCATCAAGTTACATTTGATCAATCTTATAATTGATTGCTTGCAGCCTTTACAGTACACTGTAATGCAAGATCTTTTTTTTTTTTGCATGGAATTTTCGCAAATTGGAGCCAATGGACATTTTTGCGAATTGCCACTGGCTTTCAATACATGTAGTGTAGACATGAACTTTTGCCTGCATTTTTTTTTTTTTCTTTTGCTTATCTTGGCTCTAGTGAAATTTACAAAATTAACAAATGTGAACACTTCTGGATTTACAGTAAGCTCTAAAGCACTTTTAATTCATAACAGTAGCATATATGTACAGAAACTTCAAAATTCATAACTTTTGAACAGATTGTCTGATTTTCCTCAAACTTTCACTGATGTTTTCTACTAATGTTGCTGTATTCTCTCAATCCTTATGTACATTAAGGTGAACTTGTCCTTTAAGTATTATCCCTTTTCACACACACACAAATTTTCTAACTTTCATAATATATACATATGTGCTGCAGGAGGCAAAGATTTCCAGGTATTCTTCACTTCATAAAAATAACACTCAACTTGCAAAAGTCTCAAAATTATAAAAACACCATGGAACACGCCATGTATATTGTAAAGGTCAGCCTCAACTCACACTGCCTCAGCTTTGTCCACTTTGTCAACATTGATGTTGCCAACTTCCTGTATCTTGGGCGTGGCTGGCATGGTGATGGACTGGAAGCGGATGAAGGGGCCGGTAAAGGCTTTCTTGAACACCTTTGTCTTCTTCTTCTCCTCCTCCAGCTGTTGGAAGAGATCTGGATGCAGATGTCAAGAGGAGAATTTAAAAAAAAATGAGGAAAGAGAAAGCGGGAGATGAAATTCTAATTTTTCAGGTCATGATGACAATGATGAAAGAGTTCCTTTAGAGGAGGTTGCCCAACTTTCCAATACCTCTACAAACTAGGACAATTTAAATGCCCTCTAGATCTGCAACTCAGATTATCACTGACAATTGATCATCAGTGGAACATCCCACACCATGTACAATCCACGGTCACAGAGTCCCGCGCAAAAGTAAAATGTGCTGCTCTGTGTTTTCAAAAGATGCTTTTTCATATGAAATGAACAACAAGAAATAATATGTCCATCTTAGCTAAAATGCCTTGTCATTCTGAATCAGAGACAATCCATGTCCCTGTACTTTGAGGTGTTATGCCACATTGCACAACAATGTATTGGTCTACAATCTAATTAAATAATTGTGCTACATTCTTAAGATGATTGCTTATCATAATCAGGACAAACATTTGTTGAGCTATTGCATAGGTAAAGATGTCAGAGAATACTACTTGATTGGGCAAAACCAATAATGACACACCAAAATGCAACTGCTATTTTGCTACTGGAGAGGCAAAACAGTAAGGTGAAGGTCTGTTATTTTTGTCGTTTTGGTGCCTTCCTGCTTTTTAAAGCCAACACATAGTTCCTGTGTGCCACGCAGAACTGTTGATTTTGCTCCAAAGTGTACACATATCTATAAGAAATATGTGTTAAATAATGCCGTCATAACACAATTTCAAATAGGTTATGATGAAAATGCGAAATATTAACCAATAGCTTCGCCACAAGTACTACAATTTCAGAGCTTACCCAATTATGGTTGCTACATGATATTCTATATATTCGATTATATCAGTTTCATTATACCTGGCCACAGCGATATCCGTTGCACACAAGTCTGCACGCAATTCAATACCAATGCTTGGACACAATTCGATCATCGTGTAATAGCACCGTCCTACATACTCAATATTACAGGAGGGCACTTCAGGACTAAAAGTTGGTATTCAGACTTTTATCATTTTATCCTTTTGATCTCCAAATAAAACAAAACAACTCATTATCTCAGCAAATTGCGTCAGCCAGACAAGTTTTTTGGTAGAGCTTTCCCATATATAGAAAGCAAATTCCAAATGGTAGAAGAAGAGTTTTGAGCCCTTTCATGTACTATGTTTTAGTTTTAAAATGTCAAGTGATGTGGACAAAAACAAAACACTTGCATTCATAATTTCAATTTCTCTTTTAGATTTAGTCACATTCATCACACAAAATAGACCAAGTCAATGAAAAGCAAGAACTGATTGTGATTGTTTGGTTTTGTTTTAATCTGTTTATGTGGGAAGCAATCTTTCAGGCTTTGACAGAAATGTATTGCTATGGTCATTGCATGAGATCCCAACCACACTATACTGCTTCATCAAAGGTATGGATGAATGGATGAATAGATGAAAAGAATAGCAGCCTTACACAGCGAGTGCAGGTTTTTCTTCTCCGTGATCTTGGCCTCTGCCAGGAGCTCCTCCTGCGTCAGCCGTCTCATCTCGGGGACGTTCTTCCTTGAGTGCTGCTGCTTCATGATGCGGGCCTTGGTCTCGCGCTCCTTGATCCGCATCTCAAACTCGTTGACTCGCTGGACGGTGGACCGCCTGGTCGACTTCCTCACTGTGCATAAAGCAGACACAACAAACTATAGAGTGGACTTGTAGTAGACAAGAGAATGGTTTGTCATTTTGTCATCCAATCAAAGAAACATGCACATTCCTATCCCTCGTGCGCATGAGAAAATGGTAAAGACACAGCAAAACAGCTCATGTACTCTATCCAAAAGCAGGGAAGTGTGTAAGAATGCTTTGAGAATAGCAGAAATGTCTTGAGTCAAATACATTCTAAAATGAAGGCCAATGCCATCGGCAAAATCAGAAACTACAGTCATGTTTACCTTCACAGCAATAAATATGACAGTTCATACACATGCCCCTCCATACAGCTATTAAACAGTTTTAGTTGGAACCCACACAAGCCGTCCGTATGGGGAATTTATATCTGCATTCCACACACGACTTCTTTTGTAGGCAGAATGGCACCAAGCTGAACAACCAGACTACCAGACTAAGTTCTTCCACAGTAATGAGTGATACTTACTCTCCCTTTAATTGTGAACTAATGTGATCTGGGGTGAAATAAACAAGAAGTCATCAAAATTGAGGTGTATCAAAGACAGTCCCATAGGTCCTGAGTGTGGTGCAGCACAATGCTATGAGGTTTCAGTCATGTTGATTACTTTAAAATCAGAAACATTTTGGACATGACGCTTTAACAAATTGGAGGCGAGGGAATTTTTCGCGGCATAAAATTTTCATGAATTGTCACTGGCATTCATTGCATTATGTACGCAAAAATTTTCGCATGAATTTTACTTTGGCGAATCTTTGCTCCACATGAAATTCATGCACATGAAAATTTGTACTTTTACCTTAATATGACTGACTCCAACAACAGGGCTTTCAGGCACTCAGGTAATATAATAACTGCATGAATTTTAAATATCACCAGTTAAAATTGATACTGTGCTGCATTCAAACACATAGGGCCAATTCATGTCTAAACATATTAATACCCTAAGGAAGGATAGGATTTTCAGACGGCTTATCAAATTGAGGACACTATATAAATGTGCCTTGTGTCTTCATTCAAAAATAAATATCATTAATGTCAGCATAAAAAAATTGCTACTTCGCATTCATTGCTTTATATTTAATATATGTTGGTTTAAATTTGTTCCCATTAATAAGGTGCACTGAAAATTTGGAGGAGAGTGTAGAGCACACAGCTCTACCTTCAGCTCTACCACCTGTGGAATGAAGAGCAGCACAGAATGGTTAGCATATTCTCATGGTTGGACACCCAGGTAAGTGGCTGGAATGAAAACAAACCCAGGATCAACATATTTCTGGGACATAATTATCTTCTTTTCTTCCATAGTCGACCTTGAAATTCCATGAAACTAACAGATATGGTACATCGTACCATTTGTGACAGCAACAAGAAATGTTATTGATAAATTACAAAAGAGAATGATAGAGCAAGGATTCTTAATGCCTATGCTGTGTTGTCTGTATCCCAATGTAGATTCATACACTGCATTCACATCGGTTCAAACTAAAGCTCCGCACACGTAATGTAGGCGAATTGTTTGCTCTCACTCCAGCTACAATGTAAAACATGATATATTCGCGGCACGAAATTTTCGCGAATTGGAGCTGACGGCCTTTTCTGTGGCATGAAATTTTCGCGAATTGCCACTGGCGTGCAATGTATATAGTGTAGACAAGAAATTTCGCGAATCTTGGCGCTCGCGAAATTCGCGAGATTAAAATGCACGCGAACATTCCTCGTTTTACAGTACCCGAAGTGACGTATACCCAACCATGAAAATTCATTTCATGGAACAGACAGCCCGTTTTCTTTGCTCACCAGGCTTTGTGTGGTGACTGCATAAGTATGCAGGTGTTGATGATGTTGACTTGGTACATGAATAGAAGAAAATGAAATATAATCTACTAATGTATACCCCATATATTCAGCGAGTCTAAATTTTTGCGAATCGGGACTTCACGACGATTTCTGTGAGTGGTTAAATTCGCGATCATGGAGTACAGTACTGAACGGAGAAATGTATACGTGTGCATGTCACATTCATATCATGATCAGAGTCAATATTTTTACGTCTTTAAATTTGCAAATAGTACCTGACTTGCGAAACTCATGAAAATAAAAACCTCACGAAATATTAGGCGTATACAGTATTTGTGCTGCTTCGTGACTCGTGCAACTCATTGACTGCAAATCATTTTGTATTATTTGACAGTCATTGGTACCAGAAGTCAAAGTTATGTGTATTAAACAGTCTCCTTAACCAGACTAAGATACCTTACCACATGCAGCTCATTACTTCCTCACAACTTTTACTGAGTGCCGAGTGTCATCAGGGGGTAATTGTCCTCATATGGTGTGATTCCTCTATACTCAGACTCTATAGAATCACCCACATACTGCATTTGTGTATTCTGTTGATGTCTGGTTTCAACAAGGGGATTGATACTCACTGCATTCATTAATGCTACATCGGATGAACCTTCTCTACATACATGTACATGAGTAGTAATCTACTATTTCAGTAAACCGTGTGTGTGTTAGGGTGCACAGCTATCAGGAATAAAATCAGTCATTAATGAAATCCTGTTCACTGTTTGGTCTACGTAGCGTCATGTGACCAAACATAACCTTTCTATGTTGAAGATGATTGTCACGTTATAATCAGGGCATAGTGCACTTTACCATGAATAAGACGAGATATGTTTTTTATGGCATAGTAATCAATAGCACATGGTAAAGTGCTATTAGTATCAGTCTCATAGATCATTGTGTAAAGCCATGTTCACTGCACGAGGTACGCTGACCGTACATATCCGATATGTATGTAAACAAACAACCAAGCTAGAGTGACATTTTCGTATTACAGAGAAAACACGTTATGATTTTTCGAGGATGTAAAACAAATATATCATGCACAATTTCGAGCCCCTGGTAAAATTATCGATTCTCAGACAAAATTCTGAGAGAAATTGTATTATTTTCTGAGGGGCGCAACCCAGAAGAAAACAGTGCTATTCCCGTCGCCATGGAATGCATAATATCAACCAGCAGCTCTACAGTACAGTGCTTGGTATATTTGTGAAGTACCTAACTGCAAACTTGGTCAGTCAGATAATTCTGCACAAATACTCACCAGATTCATCCCTGTGGTCCCTCCCACGTCGATGAAGTCTACTGGACTTGGGAGTGGCACTCTTTTCTTTCTTCTCTTTGGGCGCTGCATCTGGACTGGCTTTTTTAACTGCAGGTTTCTTGGGTGGTTCCTTCCAGGTGATAAGAAAAATGAAGCAGTGAAAAAAAAAAGTGAGTGGAATTGCTGTAGAGATTTCCTTATGAGGATTTCTTGAGAGGGGGCATCAATGATTTTATGTGTGAAAAACAAATATCAAGTTGTCAAAATAAAAGAATTTTGGAGCCACTGAAACAGTTCATATCGTGGAACTCCGTATCTTATGATTTAAATATCAATGGGGCACAATTGATCCATGTAAATCTTCTTTACTACATTGAGTATATTCTGTCACCCAAGAAAAATCAAGCTTCAAGGAGCTACAGCAAAATGAGAATTTATGAAGACTAATCCAAAAAAATTGACATATTACGGTGGCAGAAAGCAATCTTAAACAGAGGTTAACAATAAATCATACTTTCAATTCACTGTGAATTAAATGGAGCATTAATGTCTTCACATCTACTCTATTTACATGTGAGCACCAAGGGAATTTAATCTCAGTAGAAGGTTATTGCACAAAGGGGTCACTTAACATGTGTTCTGCAAGATACAAGATACCTGTCTTCTACAAGAATCTAAAGATATGTCAAGGAGAAAGAAAGAAAGAAAAAAAGAAAGAAAGAAAGAAAGAAAGAAAGAAAGAAAGAAAGAAAGAAAGGAAGGGACAGAAAGAAAAAAAAGACAGAAAGAAAGAAAGGAAGAAAGAGAGAAAGAAAGAAAGAAAGAATAAAGAAAGAAAGACAGAAAGACAGACAAAGAAAACATACAGGATGAGAGCAAGAATGATACCATCTCTCAGAAATGCTAACTTTATACGCTTTGGTGATGACCCTTCGCTTCCGCTTCTGCCCCTCATCATCACTCTCACTGATCACTTCATCGTCCTCTGGTGCATCGATGTCGCTGTCTGACGATGTCTCTGCGTCACTCTCCTCACTGGAGTATTCCTCATCTCCAGATTCCTAAGAGGTAGAAACCATCATTTGATTATTTTCAGTTTAGAGTGTTCAGGGTTTGGCCAAACTCTAACTCTCTCTTTAAAAGATATCTAGTACATGTATATTGTGCGGTGTTTGGTACAAATTGGTAATGAGCCAAAAGGTTTCACTGTTTTTACTGGCACTTGGGGGTTTCATTCTTTTCTTCTCCTTCTTTTTTTCAAATACAGCAGTGTAAAAACAGCTGTCATCTGGGGAAAAAACGTACAAACATAAATGTCTACTGACAACTGGGCAAAAATTGTGTCAAGAACAACTATGGGCATTGGAAATTTATACCATCTCAGTCTGAGAAGTTTCCCTAGATGCATGTTATGCAAGACCAAACTATACATATTATCCACACTCAGCACAAACGAGGCTTGTGACAATAAATAAGCAAATCACCAAAGCAGCTCATTATTGCTGGATTTGGGCAAATCTCAATTCTGCTTTATACATGTCTAGGGTCTTCCTTGTTGAGGGTAGTCTCTGTAGTGTGAGCACTGCTCTTCCACAGGGCCCTGTCATCATCATCATCAATCCAGCATTATTAGGCACCACAGCATTACCAGGCACCCATTTTTACACCCTGTGTCAAGAGTGACACATGGGTACAAACACCCTGTCCAAGATCGTAAGCACTTAGCAGGATTCAGACTTGAGACGTCCATTTGTATGTATCATCCAGTATACCATGTTGCCTTTGTACTTGTAGATTCAGTTCCTGATCTCTGTCTTCACTATTGTTGTTTTTGCTCATGGTGTGACGTCTGATAATGATTCGTGGGTTGACTGTGTTCTTGGGTGAAACCATGTCACACAAAAATCTCTTGTGTTCCACATACACTGTAAATTATAGATCTTTGCATGAGAAACATCAAGTAAATGCAAAGGAAAAAGTAATTGCTATATTGGCATAATTTTGTCACGAGAAAACTCTCATTTGCATCTGAATACAACACCACAGCACTGAAAGACAGGACACTGACCCATAGCGGACAAACTGCACAGTAAATCATTTAAACTCATGGTTTCATGTAGTTTGCATGTGTAATGATCTTACCTCTTCAAAGCCACCATAGGTGGTCTTGTAGAACTCATCCTCCTGTTCCTCAGCCAGCAGACGATGCATCTGGCTTCCAGCGTTTGCACGCCTCTCCCTCGTCTTTGCTAGCCCAGACATGCTGATCAATCAAGAGCTTTGAATCTTTCAAGGGGAATTCAGGTAAGGAAAGATTAAGCATCGTGGATTAAAAGCATTTTCTCTCTCTCCTTCTTTCTCTTTGATGAAATGGCTCCAAGAAATTGTACATCTATGATCCTGATTGGCTTTTTCTTGCATGATCTTACAATACTTTAACTACTTCAATCCAAAAGACTAGACAGCCCTCACAGATGATAGAAAGGCAATGGTTTTGCTTTTACAGAGCTGTGGATCAGTGTGGACATACACTACATTACATGCATTCACAATGCAAGCAGTCTTTGATATTTCTAACATATCATATGAGCTGTAAAGTTAACAAATATGCTAGATTTGTTTTACCATATTCATCATATAAAAATTTCTGCACAGTGCATAACCTCTCTTGCAAAAGCAGAAATGTGTACTATATACACCATATATTCAGCAAGTCTAACTTTTCTAAAATCGGGACTTCTTGAAGAAATGTATGTGTGCACATCACATCCATGTCGTGATCAGAGTTAATATTTTCCTGTGTTTACAAATTCAAGAGTAGCGCTAGCAAAATTCATGAAAATAAAAACCTTGCAAAATATTTGGCGTATATAATACAATGTATACTCACTATTTGGATTTCATAATTATGGGTATTAAACTAAATGGATTCATGTGTAGGTTTACATAGATGTATCCAGTGGCTCGGGCCATGGTTACAACCACATGTATGTGTCCGGATGGGAAAGACACACATGTGTGGTTGCATATTTAATTACGAGGGTGTAGGATTGTGCGCTTAAGACTAATATGCACCCTATCTGATAACACGCAAATCCCATAGGGCGCACGATATAAATTTTGAGCCAGATCTCTATGGCAAGCTGCCAAAAAATCCTAACAAATTTGGTATCATATGAAAGAAGAAGTTGGTCTCCATATTTTCTGAGAGTGCTGGTAAATGTTTCTGACTAAAAGTTGATGAAAACATCGTTAGAATCACATAAGTCCTCATACTCAGCATCTGCTTCCATACTGGAACCAGCAAGTGGCATGCAAAGAAATAGTTTACAATACACTTGTATGCTGAATCCGATGGTGAGGTTAATTTTTTGCTAGCTCCATGTCTCCCTGTGGGAAATGGATATTGCTTTGAAAACACCCCTTGCAATAATCATTTTGTCTCAGCGAAAGTTTAAGGTGTGGCTTCGTATGCAAGAATGCATAGTAACATCCTCACAAAGGGGCTTATACGTGTAAATCTACGAATGGTGGTAATGAGGCACCAATTCCAAGGCCAGAGCCTTTACATTTTCAAGCAAACTGCAAGCACCTGCTCTCGACAATCAACTGAACAAGCAGCTCCCTCTGCTCGTGATGGTGCTGGCTGGTGATCACAAAGCATGATTCTCACATTCACAACGCTGACTGCATCAGGGCTTGCAATGTTGGGATTTACTGTGGTAGAGCAGCACATACGTACATGTATGCACACAGCACACACGAGAGGGAGTGACTTCTGCACTGGCAGTGCCGTATATAAAGAGAGTCTGGCCAAATCGGTTTTGAGCCTACGAGTGTGAAGCCTGTGATTGGTCAAAACAGGTCCCGTGATCTTCGTGGAGCCATGTCATTACCAAAGTGCACTCATACGCAGTGCCCATTGTTCACTACCCCTTAGGCCTACTTGGTTTGCTTTCATTATTACGTATAGGGCTTACTTAGCCTGACCAGACTGCTGTGCAAAGCACAGCAGTCTGACATGTGCTAGTGTTTAAACGTTGTAAACGACCGTCGCTTTTGACGGCAAGACCACAAAAAATGTCTTTTATTTTGTTTGATTTTAACAGTAATACCACCCACCTATATCGTATTTTGCTGATGGTTGAGTTGAATTTGGTGTTTTCTTGGTATCCAAACCTTATTGTTGAATTTTTCGGAGAAGATTGTGCGATGATTCACAAAATCAACGAACTACCACGAACGCTCAACCCGAAGTACCGTGGTAGCATTTTACGTACGCCCGTGCGTTTCTTGTGTTACGTAAAGGTTGTCGTCTTGTACGTACATGTATTTCCGCGCATGCTGCTCTCATAATTTGACGTCACTTCCGCTCCGACTAGCTACGTTGTAGTATAGGAGAATGATTACCATTCAAGAACACGCAGAAGATTAGGAGTGAAGCAATACGGACGCTTACAGACCTGATTTTAAGGACGGATTTCGGTGGGTTCTTGATGTAATTAAAAAAAATACGCATACAGATTATTGAATGATTATAATAGATTACGGGGATTCCTTATATTTTAGTTTTCGAAGATTAATAAAGATATTCATGAAGGAAACGTACGCCCACCGCTGAAAAATAACAACGTCTGCGAAGGAGTAGACGTGCAGCCGCTGTCGCAAAGTGACAGCGGCTGCGTGTAGTTAAGGGCTTACTATGACTGAGCGTACGCGCTCACCCTCTAATGCGTAATACGCTGGGCAATCCAATGACATGGCATCCAATTCAGCAGTTGTCCAGACTGTCTTTATAAAGCAAGTTACCCAATGTTCGACAGCCTCAATTGCGGAAGCAAAATAGCGCGTATGATTCGAACGCCTGCGCTGCGATCATCGTTTGAACGCCTGTACTCATTGTTCGACCCCATATATCCGTGCTTCGACATTCGCGACATACCGCGCCGTGCGCTCGCCCTGCCTATGAATGGATTAGCGCGCGTGGGCGAAACTGTAAAGGCCTACATACACAGCCACAATGGCAGCAGTTTCTGAGATAACACGAGCGTTTATGCGATATTTATATTTTGCATGCCACCCGTGCCAGAATTTGCGGTATCGCCATGGTTCGATCGCAACGTGTTATGTATGCGTTGAATCTCTCGCACAGCGTGGAGTACAGGGGTACCGCGCTCTCAAGGTGCGATGTAAATTTACTAGAAAGAATCTGTAAACAACTAAATTTACTGACAAGTTACTGGTTTTCTACTGGAATCTAGTAATATTGCCGTGATTTTAAAGCTTAATTTCTTGAGATAGAAATATCATTTCGCCATGAAATGTTCAGTAGAGCTCTATATGTACATTAGATATAGACATCTAGAGTCTAAACGATAGACATCACTCTATACGTTAAGTTGAAGTAAATTTAAAGTAGAGGTAAATCACTCACGTAAAATGCGGTACATGGGACCACTCAAATTGACTTGCGTGCAAGTGTACGAGTTCTTCGCTTTCAACAGTGTCAGTAGGTCAAAACTTGGCCAACCTGAATCTAATGCAACTTTCGTTTGTTTTACAGCTTGACTACATGTGTAACTTACTTTTTAAAGACCGAATGGATTCACAGCTGCTCTGTTCCTCGTACAATATGACAGTAAAGGTAAAAAAAAGAAAAAAAGAAGCGCTTATTTTTTGGGTGCCTTCGCCTCTTCTTTTTCTTTCGAGCGAGGCGAGGGTAATGGGGAAGGGCGCCGCCAAGCGATTAGCTGTGTATGGAGCATTATTAAGAGTTCTGTGGGAGCATGCATGATTGTGGGGAAATGACGCAAATAATAGCCCTTACGGGGAGGGGGGGAGGGGGAAGGGGGAGGGGGAGGGGGGAGGGGGAGGGGGAGGGGGAGGGGGGAGGGGAGGGGGAGGGGGAGGGGGAGGGGGAGGGGGAGGGGGAGGGGAGGGGAGGGGGAGGGGGAAGGGGGGAGGGTGAGGGAGGAGGTGCAGGGGGGACAACTCCCACTTTCCTTTTCCGGAATTTTCGAAGAGGTAATTCATTCCTAATTTCGCTAGTATTTTTTAGGAAAAAGATGTCAAAATGTGCATCGATCGTGGGGGCAGTGCTCATCCTCGCATCCTCATTTTATTGTTTATCATACAATTCCTTAATTATCCCATAAGTTATTGTAATACTGTATGAGCGAATTGTAATTCTACAAAAATAAATTCCATCTTTAAATTACAAAAGGATAGTTTTGTAGGCCTATAAGATCCCAATTCTTGGCTCATAGTGATTCTTTACTTCATGAACTTAAAGCATTAAAAATGCTGCATGATTGATTGAACATTATTCAACTTAAGAGTAGCGGTCATTATGCTCAAGTAGCCTACAGTCAGGATCAACATCACATTTTGATAACATGTTTAGGCTCCACACTTCTGTTCATTCGTACCCTACCCGCATAGGTAGAAATTTCCATCTTACAAATCCCAAATTGTTAGTGACTCACAAATCTATCAGACATTCGGGTCCGGACATTTGGAATAATCTTCCCGACAATATAAAGTCTTGTTCAACTATTTCCTCCATATATGCTCCTTGCTCATTAAGTTTATAATTATACTGCAGGCTTATAATAGTTATTTTTCAATCTCCATTTTTCAGCATTCAACTTCATTCTGCATCCACACCTGTAACTGCAGTGCACTCACCTGATCACGTGATTTTCCTCAAGAGAGTTGTGTCGTCGGATGGTATTTTAATACATTCCACTTTGTGTTGTCCTTTTTGGTCAAATGGCATTTAAAATACTTTAAAGATTTACGTGATTTGTTCGACGTGTGTGCGTTCCGTTCCTTCAGTTAAAAAAGAAAAGAAAAAAAGATGTTATAAGCCGCAATGTTTTGAGGCCGTCGTCCAAGTCAAGCGATTCGCTTATTGATAACGGTCTTCTCCACCTGTATTTAAAGATTTAAAGATTTGCTATGAAAATATGTATTATTTCACATGATTATATATTTGTAATGTGAACTCTTGTTTGTATTTTCATGACTTGTGAATAATTATGTTTGATATCATCATACTTATTTTTTTCTTATACAAGTGGAGAAATAAAACTTACTGAAACTGAAACTGAAACTAATGAGGCCCCGTCCATTTCAAGCTTAATCTCTCACGATGGTGGTCTCCTGTATTCAATTATTGTATCTGATATTTACTGGAAAATATTTACTATTATATTCCACATACTAAGAATGTTGCAATAGGATTGGTCCAGAGGTGATCACGTGATGAAGCGTAGTTTTGCCCATCATATCACCTGAGAAGAAAAGTTCGTTACACTCTATGTTGATAGTCCCTTTTGTTTCGCTGATCTCCACACAGTCCACACAGTCCTAATGCAAGATGAGTACGCGCGAAATAAAAGTGCGTTGCACTGTGGACTATCATATGACCTAGGTCACTTGATAGTACACAGTGCAACGCACTTTCACTTCGGTGCCGCGCGGTGCGCGCAAGAAATTCATTGTTTTGTCATCTACGCGCACAGGTAGCCTAAGCCCTAAAGGATACCTAAAGACAGCTAAAACGGTTTCAGGTGTGGAATAAAATTGGGATTTCTAGGACCCTAGATGTGGAATATAAAGCAAATAATCAACTTTTAGTTTCAGGCAATGAGACAAACTATCACTTCCTCGGCGATCTGAATGTGTACGCTATCTTTCCTCAGCTGCGCTTCGGAAAGATAGCTACATCCAGATCGCCTCGGAAGTGATAGTTTGTCCCATCACCTTCACCAATGTTGATTATTTGCTTACTATCTTATTTACATCTTTTGTGTATGTTTACTGCACAATACTATTGTTTATGTGTATCTATTCGTGTAGTGTTATGTTATCATTATAAATCATTGCACTTGTTATTCTTTGTCTTTAATATTTGTTTTAAATTTGTATTTGATTGAATGTAGAAATTAATAAATCAATCAAACAAACAAACAAACAAGTAAACACCCCCCCCCCTCGTAAAAACCCCTCTGTTTATGGGTAGACCTGAAGGCACTCTCACACCTGGCAGTTGAGACGGGGCAAGGGTATGGCCGCATGCCACCTGGAGG